>NC_138771.1:329018096-329288096 GCF_965119305.1 Pelophylax lessonae | reverse complement strand
ACTGACGAGATTAATCCCACACTTAACCTTAAATAACTGGAATCACTATGGCATCCACTGGGTAGAGGATCTTTTTATTGATGACTTGCCCGGCTCACCGGAGTCTGTTTTGAGGAAATATAATCTACCACAACACACTTACTTTACCCTCCTTTGGATTCATCACTTTCTTTTTTTTCCAAAATATTTTTATTAAATGAAATTGAACAAGTCATACAGCAAGACTGGAAAGGCATTTGGTGAACATAAAGTATTGCATTGAACAAGGAGAATACAATGATCTCATAACCAAGAATGGATAACAAGTCAACCTAAACATATTGTCAAGAGGAAAGGTATTTGACAAATAACGAAAAGTCAAGTACATCGTGAGAAAGGATTTATCTTGAACATGCCATAATTAGAGAGCTAAATAAAGATCGGTTAATGGTTGTGAGTGAAAGGTACAGGGGGCATAAAGGGTTGGTATAGATCCAACTATAAGAGTAAGATCTCCTTGTGGTTTATTCCATAGCTGAGATCTGAAGGGTATGGAGAAGATGTTGTCTAAGTGATAGATGGGTCAGCTATGTTGATTATGTAATAATCTAGGGGTAAGTAAATGTATGACTGGGCGCTTGTGGAGGGTTAAGGTGTAACCCTGATGGGACCAAATCAACCCTCCGTTCAAATGTGGTTGGGAGGGAGGTAAGGGGGGGGGGTAGGAGAGGGTTAGGGGGGGAGTCTGACTCAGTCTCTGTTCCGGGGTCGTCTACACTTAGTCTAATGTTAAGGGGGTTGGGTAGAGTGAGTACTATTAAGGGAGGTATGGAGGGTTCTCGTCCGATGAGAGAGGAAAAAGGCACGATGAACTCCCACTTTCCACCCTTGTTTAGGGGTGGGAGCATCATATAGTTGGAAAAATAAAATTCGGACGAGTCCTCCACTTTTCAATGTGTATCGGATAAAGAATGATTAAGGGGTATGTGTCAGGATGATCCAATGTCACAAGTCATTATTGGGAGGAGAAACATTGGTGTTATTATGCGACATAAGTGCATTATAGGTAGAGGATGATTTAAAAGTGGACCATGTAGCCCAAATGTGAGCGTATTTATCAGGCGAGTCGCGTGCAATTGCTATGAGTTGTTCAAATTTTGCAATTTTATCTATTCTTTGGATCCATTCCTTTATGGAGGGTGAGGATTGAGACTTCCAATGTAAAAGGGATGCATGCTTTTGCGGCATTGATCAGAAATGGTGTTATAGATTTGCAGTAGCGACGTGGAGGGGTTGTGGTGTGTTGTAGTAGAAAATGTGCCGGTGCGTAGTGTAGTGAGACATTTAGATGTGTCGTTATGATTTCATGGATTTTTGACCAGAAAGGTTGGATTCTGGGACAAGTCCAAAAAAGATGAAGAAGTGTTCCTTAATGTTCGTGACATCTCCAGCAAGTCGGGGGTGAGTCAGGGTAGAATTTGTGTAAGATCGTTGGGGTCCTGTACCACCTGGTCAGGAGTTTGTAGCAGGATTCCTGCATTGAGACGTTGAGGGAGCTTTTATGTGTGATAAAGCAAATATTTTCCCATTCGCGTTTAGTGAGTTGAATGTTCAGGTCTGATTCCCAGGTATGTATAATTTTGGCTGTGATTAGCTCCGAGTCTGCGAAGAGCATATTATAGGTTGTGGAAATCATATGTCGTTGGGGGGTGTTGCTCGTGCATAGAGTTTCGAATGGAGTTAGAGATCTGGTTAGGTCATTGGAGCGGTTCTGTGTGTTTAGGAAGTGTCGAATTTGGAAATAAATCCTTTGGGGTATGGGGGGTGAGTCGGATATAGATGGAAGCTGGGATCTTTCTAGAAGGAGACGGTTTCTATAAAAATGGTATGCTTGAATTGTGTCGTGTCTCCAGGTATTTGATAGGAAAGATGGAGACATTCCCGGAGGAAAGTCTGGATTGAGTTTCTCATCACTTTCTAGTGACTACTCGGATTCCCCTGCTACCCATAATCCCAAGATTTGGCAATTTCTCTCAAACCCGACGAAAGCCTCCAAAGGCAATTCACTTATTTACAACAACCTGCAATGTAAATCAAATTTGTTAAAACTAGCCCCATGCTTAAGTGGGAAGCTGAGCTCCAAACTTCCTTCTCCAACTCCCAATGGCTCAAGATGATTAGACTTAACCTTTCTGCCACTCATTGTGCCAACCATTGGGAGCTGGCTCTTAAAATACTGACTAATTGGTATCTTACTCCCTATAAATTGGCAAAAATGTTTAACAACTCCTCATCCCTCTGTTGGCAGGGTTGCGGATCCAGGGGTACGCTTCTACACATCTTATGGTCCTGCAATAATATTCGCAGCTTCTGGCGGAAGATTTTCCAGATTGTCTTATCTGTCTCTGGTATTCTTACCCCCTTGAACCAAGCGTTGGCTATCCTAGGCCTGGGCATTGAAACATTCCCTGTCATCTTTTATCACCAATTTCCTACTGGCAGCAAAATTAATGATCACGAGACATTGAAAGCTTGACCTAGCCCCTAATCCGTCTGAAGCTGTAAATATTATATACCAAAATTATCTACATGAAAGAACATTGACATAGCAGTCTGATTCCTTCCATTCCTTCGAAGCATCATGGAAACCTTGGATCGACTGGCATCATTTTTCTTCTGTGTGTTTACATGTACGTGCAATATAGAGGATGTTTATTCTTGAATAAAAGGTCTCATACGTTACTGCACTAGTGGGGCTCTTCTGTTCTTTTTACATGTTATGAGCGGAAGGAGGCTGCATAGTAATCAACGATTTAGTGTTGTCACCTTCATCCTGATTGCCGCGGTGGAATATCTTTGCGCTGATAGCCCGACCCATGTGAATGGAGGGCAATAAGTGGGGATGAGTTGCTTGGCTGAGGGGAGTGCAGCACAGAGGTGGTGGATCTTCTTGGTGTATCTCCATTCAGTATGCACTGGGATCTGATCGGATCATCTTATTATCACTATTCTTATTTAATACATGATTAATTTCACTGTTGATTTATTCACATTGGAAGTGGACTATTTTAGTTTATTTGCCACAATGAATTACTTGTTACTTGCAGTGTATGTGAATGGTTTTGCTTATTCACTATAATATTTGATTATTTAAGGTGTATTGCGGTTATAGATTTTTTTAATATCTTTACACATGTCATTAGGTTTAGATTGATTATATATGTGCGTGGCTAGTGGGAGTTATATTTCACTATTGTTCACTTGTTTATTATTTTTTAAGCTGCAGCACTTTTAGATTTATTTGTTTCATTCTGTCACTAGTTTGAAGCAGGATCTGGTTTTTAAGCACGAGAGCCTGCCGTATTTTATCATTTTTCTTCTGTCTATGCATATCATGCATTCTATATTAGGTTTATGCCTGTATTGGCATCCACCTCTCTAGTCTTTGCCCGTATTGTACTGTAATGCTTAAATTGTTGCCATATTGAGTCTGACTGAGATGTAAGTTCACTCCTGCTTTTATGTGATTCACTTTTCTGTGCACACCATTGGCTTAATCACTTTGATGGACTGCCCTTTGTATTTTTTTTCTCTCTTTCTCTTTTTTCTCATAATTTCTATACTGTATAACTGTTAGTGGCTGCGTTCGCGATCCTTCAAGATATGTTTGTTCATATTCTTGTCCCAAATCTAATAAAAATTCATTAATAAAAAAAAAAAAAAAAAAAAACCCTGCAAATTAGCCTTAAAAAAGCCAGAACAAAGTCTCAAGATTCAACTCAACCAAACAATGGATTTTGGACAATATATTTAGGGTTAACTGATTTTTTTAAATGTGTTTGGCGATCTTCCAGCAAACCAAATGTTGTCAGGCTTGCTTGCAGAGATAGGGTGATGGTTGATCGTCACATCCTCCATCTTTTCTCCCTCTCGTTGGGCACCAAGTGAGGGTCACTAACCCTTGCTTGTAGGATAACACTTCAACTGAAGGTGTGCTCACCAATGCCCAGGACCAGGCGGGAGTCTCTGCCATGTGAAACGTCAAATATTAAAGTTGGCCTCACAACTCATAGATGAGCCTCATGTGTGCAGTACCCAAAGTACAGAGTTCCTCCTGAAGCTGCTTTATCCCATGTCCTACACACTTGTACTGATGTATGTGTTGCATTACTCCCAATAATAGAAAGGGATCCCGCCGAGCACATAGAGCAGGCCTCATGTGTGCTCTCACTTAACTCTTCTCTTCCCGTACCTAGTGACCAGGCCATATATCTTTGTAATGCTAGTCTATTCCCAGTGACCAACAGAGAAGGACAGCTAGGGAAGAAGTCAAAGCACTGACCCAATCACAACCGGAGAATCTGTCACCTACCATGCTATTGAATGGTTGCTGTTTCACCTTGTGATTACTCATGACAGCTACCTTTCCCTTCTTGTTCTTTAGTGATATGCCAAGACCTTATATGCACCACTTTGTATAACTTCAGACTAGGCTCTGAGCAGTTGAATCAATTTTTACTGTAAACTTGGCACAACATGTAAGTAGCACCCTCCTAGGTAGGTGCTAGAGAGTACATCATTTTTGGTTTTCCATGCTTAACAAAGGGACTGTCAGGCAAATTTAACTGCTCTCTGTATAACAGGAAGCAGTGATCCATTGATAGGGTCTGCTCAGTGTGATCAGATGCTGCTCATGTTGTCTGTCTGTTTCACATTGTTTCACACTGGTCCAATAGGAAGGGGCATATTGGACCGTGGAAGGAAACCTGACAAATGAGAGCAAGGTTGTAGATACAGCCCTGGCCATTGGCAGAGGAAGATGGATCAAGGCATGCTGAGTGACAGTACCAAGAGAGTGCATGTGCATGGGGTTTTTGGATTGAGACCAGGGTCCCGGAGGAAGGGGGGGGTAGCTGCCCCTCCTCTGTACAGGCTGCCATGCCATGGTATCGGGTGGTCGACCTGAGGGTTAGAGTTACAGAAGCTGCAACCTAGATGTCCTGCAGAGCTGACTAAGAGGGAGATATAACTGGAAGGATCTCCTTCCTGGTTCCAGGATTCCTGGTTTCCGTGAGTACAGGTCTACGTCTATAAGCCTGTTCTGTGAGGGCCATCCCTTCAAGCTAGTGAAGTAAGTGGAAGGGTGCCAGCTAAAGAGGATACTGGTTAGTGTTCTGAAGAATCAGTGTTCATTAAGTTTGCTGCCATAGTGAGCAAAGGACTTATTCTTCCATACAAATGCAGTTTGGTTTATCAGCTGGTCTGCTATTCAGTTCAACCAAGTGGGGCCAAGTGAGAGTTGTCCCTATCTGTGCATAGTTAAAGTTGGAGTATCCCTTCTCCTATCCAAGTTCTACCAATAAATAAAAAAAAAAAAACAAATCTAGACTGGTCATTGGATAATGAGCGGATGAGTGTGTACATGGACGAGTGAAAATTTCAAAGTAACTGGCTGCAGGAAAATCAGAGGGAAACCCAGGGAAATATGTACTCAGCGACCCCTATGGGGGCAGTGCTACATTTGGAGGTGTCATCCAGGATGAGTGCATCAGGGGTGTGATAATGTGTGTGCTACAGAAGAAAATGTCTGCTATACAATCGGTAGTAACAGGATATTTCTCAGCAGTAGCAGTGAAGAAGTTTGGTTAGCACATGAGAGAAGGAGTGCGGCTGAGAATCAGACGGAGGCAAGTGAAGCGGCTGTCTGTGTGTCTATTGCAAGGGACACTATCTGCTTTACAGTGCAGTTCATGTATACTGAGCAATGTTTGTATGGAAGCAGCGAAAGAGTTGCTGTACCATGCAGGAAAGAGCATGCCAGAGAGATCTTCCCAACAGGGGGAGCCACCGCCAGAGTGTCAGTTAGTCTGGGGATGCGGGCGGAGTCAGGAGGGAACTGTGATGTCACTTCCACTGCTGGGTGTGCTGAGAAGGAGACACGTGTAAGGAGCAGCAAGATGGCAGATGCCAGAGTGAGCCAGAGCGCAAGGGCTGTTTCACGTGTTGGTGGAGAGCCTGGAGAGCAGACAAAAAATACAAAACCCAACACTGATGGAAACAGGAATCCGGTTGATACCCCGCAGAAGTTTGGCGCTGCGCTGTGCAGCAGAGGAGGCATAGAGCACCTTGGATTAGTATGTGGTAGATGCCAGTGTGTGACTGTGAGACTGCATGCTTAGGGTCATTGTGGGCACTGCAGAGAAATGCTGCTGAAACTGGAGCCAAGTGACTGTCAACCCAGGATGCTGTACGTAAACTGGGAGACAGGGACTTCCTCTGAAATGCTGACACCTATTGTTGCTACTCCCTTTGGAAGAGGTGGAGGAGTACCAAGAGCACCACTGGGGCAGGGACCAGTGGTCCTCACATGCACAATGGTCTGCCAAACCAGAGAAACTTGCATTTCCGAGGTACAGTGCACCCAGATAGAGGAGCATCGGCCACAGGGTGTACCAGTTGCTGTCACAGCACAGTCACAGGACTGTCAGGCAAATTTAAGTACTCTCTGCATAACAGGGAGTAGTGATCCACTGATAGTTGCTCATGTTGTCTGCCTGTTTCACACTGGTCCAATAGGAAGGTGCATATTGGATAGTGGAAGGACACCTGACAAATGGGAGCATGGGTGCAGATACAGCCCTGGCTATTAGCAGAGGAAGGTGACTCAAGGCATGCTGGATGACTGTATGTGTACCAAGATAGCAAGTGTGCACAGGGTCTTCGGCTGGAGAGCAGGGTCCCGAAGGAAGGGGGAAGGGGGGTCGCTGCCCCTCCTCTGTACAGGCTGCCATGCAGCCTCAGGTGATCGACCTAAGAGCCAGAGTTACAGAAGCTGCAACCCAGATGTCCTGCAGAGCTGACTAAGAGAGGGATATACCTGGAAGGATCTTTTCCTGGTTACTGTAAGTACAGATCTATGTCTAGGGGCCTGTTCTGTGAGGGCTATCTCTTCAAGCTAGTGACGTCAGACGTCAGTGGACAGGTGCCAGCTAAAGAAGATACTGGTTAGTGTCCTGAATAATCAGTGTTCATTGAGTTTGCTGCCAGAGTGAACAAATAATTTATTCTTCCATACAAATGCAGTTTGGTTCAGCAGATGGTCTGCTATTCAGTTCAACCAAGTGAGGCCAAGTCCCCATCTGTGCATAGTTAAAGTTGGAGTATCCCACTAATTCCTTCTCCGATCCAAGTTCTACCAATAAATATAAAAAACAAAACCCCTAGACTGGTCATTGGATAATGAGTGTGTACCTGGACAAGTGAAAATATCCAAGTAACTGGCTGCAGGATAATCAGAGGGAGACCAAGGGAAATCTAAACCTAACTGTGGCTGCAACAGGTTACCTACACAGGTGAAATCTATGGAAAAGTCCATGCTTGGCAATGATCAAACAGAGAAGTCCATGTTCCTGGTGTCTTCAGGGGAATCAGCATTCCAGAGCGGAACACATGTCCCAGGAAGTCTCTAGCTGTGTATGTTTCCTGTGCGTTTCTCCAAGTGTTCCCCATAGCCTCCTTAGGATCCGGACCTCTTCCCTTTTATAGAGCATGGGAGGGACAGTGGACCTCAGCGAAAGACTGCAAACACACCAGGGAAAGGAGGCAAAACCTTTACCCTTTCCCCCTTACCTAGGCAGCTAGGTGCTAACTAAATACATAGTAGGCCACCAGCCCACATGCTTATCTCTAGTCCTGTCCAGAAACATACTTTATACAAGCTTTAGGCAGCAGTCAGTGGTGTGTGCCAGAAAGTCATTTGTGTATGTGAAGGAGGAAGGGATATGGGTGGCAGCTGTCATGTGGGGAGGGGGGGGGGGGGCGGTTGGAGAGGGAGCTCAAACCAGGCAATCCATATAATTTGATCAATTCAGCCCCAAAAATGCTCAGCCAGGAAGCATTGGCCAGGGTTGTGGAATTGCCTAAAAACATACAGGAATTCAGCAATACAATCTTAAAAAAATCCATCTACAGGCACATAAAACTAAAACTCCAGTCAAAATGTTTTTTTCTAGTTTTAGATATAGTGATTATTGACACTGTATGGCATTGTCAGAACCTCTGTCAGGTTTATCTAACTATATGTGTCCTCATTGTGGCTCCATTTACACCTGGGCGATTTAAAATGCAGGCGGAAATGGCCGCAATTCTGCTCGCGATTCCAGAATCACAGTAAAACGTGGGACTCATTTGCAATGCCAATACTTGGTAATTGCAAAGCTGGGAATGGAGCCTTAAACTTGCTTGTTGAGTTTCTGGTAAAAGTAAGCGCAGGGAAATCTCCCCCAATGGAGGTGCAGACAGCAATAAAAAAAACTGACAAAGGATGTAACCTTTTCTATCAAAAGCAAAAAAAAAAAAAAAGTTGGGCTGGGGTTATACTTTAACCTTGTGATGTCATTTAATTGAAAATTTAAATTTTATTAGGAGCCGATTCACACAACAGTTCTTTCATGCATTCTTGTGTGTTTTTAAAACGTTTTACCCCTCTTTTTTTCCCCTAAATTTCAATGCAGGACATTTCGGCATTCTGGTGCAATTTTTTTTAAATCCAAAAGGTGTTTATTAAAAACAAAAAAAAAAAAAAAAAACAGAGAAGGGAAGGGAACGGGTGAAAACATTCACAGCAATGACAATCGGGTACATACAAACATGTTGAAAAATACCGCACCCTCGCAGGGGTCACATCTCTTGGTGAGAAGAAACAGCATAGAGCAATACAAAAACAGGAATAATTACAGTAGTGTTAAGATAATAGAAATGGCCGAACCTACTTAGGCCGATATAAACATAAACCAAAGCAGCAATGTATCAGGATAAACAGGGTTCGGCATAAGCGCAGGAAGAAACCTCCCCACATCAACCGTGTGAAAGTGACACCCCCCGAGAGCACCACGCCCACGTGGCCATCATACCCATATCAGAATCCAAGGGATAGAGAGATACCGGGAACAGGTCTCCACCACAGTAAAGGAACGGAGGAGCCCAGTTCCCAGAAGGACAACAAGAGAGGGAGGGAAAAAAAAAGGGGAATGGGTCGAACAGAGAGAAGGAGAAAAAGAAAGGGGAATACAGGAAGGGAAGAAAGAGGAAGAAAGGGAAAATAGGAGTTCAGGTGAGAAAGACCCCATTACAGCCAGGATGTCTACCAACAAACTAAGCCTGCAGAATACGATACATAAGCAGCTGTGCAGGTGCTAGTCCCGGGCAATCCAACCAATCCTGCCAGATTTTATAAAACTTTGTGGCTGCATTACGATGGCGATACGCTAGCTGTTCTCTTAGCAGAATATAATTGACTCGTGCCACCCACTGTGCCAATGTAGGAATCGTTGGACTCATCCAATAGTTAGCAATCAGTTTCCTGGCCAAGTATAATAGCCTATGCACCATTATATATGCACCAGGGGTAAACGGCTCCGGGTCTAGTATGCCCAACAGACACACCAGAGGGTCAACCGGTATAGGTGCATGGGCAACTTGTGAAATGCATTGTGTGACCTGAGTCCAATACCTAACCAACTTCGGGCAGCGCCACAGCAGATGTATGAAATCTCCCCTGTGGGAATCACATTTAGGGCAAAGAGGCGTATCCCGCCTACCCCACTTATGCAGGAGGACTGGGGTACGATACGTCCTATGGAGTATAAAGAGCTGGGAAAGCTTGTGGGAAGCCGACAGAGACACCGAGGGAAGGGCCTCTAAGGCCTGATCCCACTGATCTCCGCCAATATCCCCCAGATCCATTTCCCATGCCGCTCTACACCGCAAGGAGGCCGGGTCCTGTATACACGAGAGAAGCCATTGGTACCTAAGGGAGATCAGTCCCCGTTTATCTTGAGCCCTAATCACTGAGTTCACAATCGTCTGGTCTGCCTGTCGTATGGGGGACAGTCGCTGCTGGGTCTGAAGGGCATGGCGCAGTTGGAGGTAGCGATAGAAGTGTTGGCGAGGGAGATTAAATTCAGACTGAAGGCGGTCAAAAGGCTTAAGCACAGAGCCCTCAAACAGTTGGGCAAAGTACCTTATACCCCTGTCCCGCCACCCCAGAGAGTCTTGCAACCTAGCGACCTCTGGAAAGGCCGGGTTGTCCCACAGTGGCGTAAAATCAAAAAATCCGTCCGAGTGTGACAACACACGCAGTTCCCGCCACAGGCGACGCAACAGGGTCGCCGTGGGAGCACGGAACGGCAATGAGGGAAGATCCATCTCCAAAAGGGACGCCGCTGAGAGAGGTAGCCTGTAGTTAGTCAGAAGCAGGGACTGTGGGTCCGTCGAGGACTGATCCCCCCACCCCGCCAAGTGCTGCAACTGAGCTGCAAGAAAGTACATCCGCGGATGGGGTACTGCCAATCCACCCTTATCCTTGGGGTACTGAAGGGTAGACAATTTAATACGGGGCTGCTGCCTCCGCCAGACAAGGTCACGAAACTGGGACTCCACCCGCTTAAACCAGGACACTGGGATCCACATTGGAGAATTATGAAAGATATACAATAGCTGGGGGGCCCAAATCATTTTACTTAAGTTCACTCTGCCAACCACCGAAAGTGGCAGCTTACTCCAGCTCTTACCCTTAGTACGTTGCTTGTCTAAAAGAGGCAGCAGGTTCAAACGCAGGTACTGAGCCGGATCCGGGGAGACCATCACCCCCAAATACCTAAAAGTGTCTGCCACACGCAGACGACCCAGGGCCGGTAGAGAGGGATTGGGTATGGGGTCAAGAGGCATTAGTATGGACTTATCCCAATTAATAGAAAAACCTGAAAATGAGCCAAATTGTGCTATAAGAACCATAAGCGAATTAAGGGAACCCTCAGTGTCACCCAAATACAGAAGGGTATCGTCCGCATATAGGGACACCTTCTCCTCCAGGTCACCCCTCCGGAAACCCACCACAGCCGGGGAACACCTAATGAGGGCCGCCAACGGCTCTATCGCCAGTGCAAACAGCAGGTGGGACAGAGGGCACCCCTGCCCAGTACCCCTGTAGAGGGGGAACGGGGAAGATAGTTCCCCATTCACCCTGACTCGCGCCCTAGGTGCTGAATATAACGCCTTAACCCAACCAATGAAGTCATCGCCCAGGCCAAAGCGAGAGAGGACCTCCCACAGATAAGGCCACTCGACACTATCAAATGCCTTGGCCGCGTCCAAGGACAATATGGCTCTATTACCCGGGTTATCAACTGGAATTTGTAAATTGAGATAAAGCCGCCGTATATTAATCGCCGTGGACCTGCCCGGAATAAATCCAGACTGGTCTGGGTGAATGATGGAGGTAATGACCTTCGAAAGCCGGTTAGCAAGAATACGTGCGAAAAGTTTTATATCAGTGGTCAACAGGGAGATCGGTCGGTATGAGTTGGGGTATCTAGGGTCCTTCCCTGGCTTGGGCAAGACAATAATAATGGCTTCACTCATGGAATCCGGCAGGACCCCCGTCCGCATAATATCCTGCATAGTGGAGAGGAGAGCCGGCAGAAGGACTCGCCCATACCTAGAGTAGACCTCAACCGGAAGGCCATCCGCTCCCGGTGCCTTATTATTAGGTGCCTGCCCCAACGCATCCGTCAGTTCAGACATTGTAATCGGAGCACTAAGGGACTGACTATCCTTCTGCCGAAGCTGAGGCAGGGAGCACCCGTCCAAAAAGGAGGACAGGGCCGCCCCCCGGCCCCCGCACCGGGACTGATACAGATCAGCATAAAACTGCCTAAAGCCCTCAAGCACCTGAGGAGTGGAGGAGACCACCACCCCGGAGGGAGAGACAATCTCCGTCACCGAGCCAGGATCCTGTTGAGACCTGGCTACCATAGCCAGCATGTGCCCAGTGTTCTCGCCCTCCTCAAAGTACGTTTGTTGCAGGAAATATCGTTTCTTCTCAGCCGCTGAAAATACCACTGAGTTATACAAAGCCTGCGCCTCCAGCCAGGCCTTCTGCGCAGAGGGAGAGGGCGAGGCTATCATAGCCTCCTCCCTACGCTTCATGTCATCACGAACCGTTTCCTCCCACTGCGCAGAATTACGTTTAACCATAGTAATCCCTTTGATAATTTGACCACGCAAAAAGGCCTTAAGGGCATCCCACACCACCGCAGGGGAGGCAGAACCCCTATTAACAGCCAGGAAGTCTTCCAAGGCCGGCGCAATCGGATCCGGCTCAGGGAACAACGTCAGCCAGAACGGGTTCACCCGCCACAGCCCACGAGTCCCCAAGCCCGGAACCGAAAACCTAACCCAAAGCGGGGAATGATCGGACACCAGGCGAGGCTCGTACGCCGAGTCAGTCACCCGGGGCCTCATAGAGTCATTCCCCAGGGCCAAATCAATGCGTGACAGTCCTCCATGAGTGGCCGAATAGCAGGAATAACATTTAGTGGAGGCCTGCCTGTCCCTCCAAACGTCTCTGAGGCCCAATTCCGTCAAAAACTTAGCAAACGCCGTAGGGCGTGAAATAGGGGCGGGCCCGTGATAGGAGGGGTGGAATTTGTCAAGTGCCGGGTCAAGATAATTATTGTAATCCCCCACGGCCAATACTGGAGTATCGGGGTGGGGCGCCATAAATTGTGCCAATAGACGGAGAACCTCGTGGGAGAAGGGTGGAGGGACATAGACAGCAGCCAAAATACACAGAAAACCATTAAGTTTACATAATAAAAAAACATATCTCCCCAGATCGTCCACCCTGCTGCGCAGGCACACAAAAGCCACCTCCCTGGACACCAACATGCTCACCCCCCGCGAATACGAGGAGTGAACAGAATGGTATTGAACAGGATATGCCCGAGAGCGTAGCAAATGCGTGGAAGTGCGCACCAGGTGGGTCTCCTGTAAACAGACAATAGTGGGCTTAAGCTTCCTAAGATATGCAAATACCGCTTTACGCTTAACCCCATCCGCCAGGCCCCGAACATTCCAGGACAAGATTAATGCATTAAGCTGTGAGAGCTCCATGAGTTAACAAAAACACAATATAAATGTAACAGCAGAATTCCCCCAAACCACCCGACATACCACTCCCCACCGCCAACCATAGTTCGCCAGAACAGAGTCTCCGGGAGCGTGCGCACTGAGTGCGTAGGTAAGTAGAGAGGGAAATGCAGTCCACGCCAGCCATCTGCAGCCGGAAGAGTCCTAGGCCTGAGAGGTCTCACCTGAAAAAGAACATGAGGTAGGGAAGGGGGGAAAAGCAGCAGTGCAAAAAACAAAGTCAAAGGGGCCAACAGGGCCCAGTAGTAAACCATTCTCCGTTCCACGGAGTCAGCATGTCCCCGCAGGACAACAGGATAGGGGCACAGTATGCAAAGGAACCGCATACAATCAATCTGGGGGGAAACACGACAGTCTCGCTCAGCCGAGCGGTGATCCCAAATGTAATACCCCTATTGGGGGGTAAAAAACACCAACTGTAGAAAAAAAAGAAAACTTGGAAACGGACAGTCAGTGCTCCGCATCATAGACTGAAACTCAAAGCCAGTAAAGGATAACAGCGTCCCCAAACTCAGGGGGGTGCCTGCCGGGCTAGATGACGTTCCTCCCTATCCAGCCAGTTCACAGCGGCCTGGGGGTTGTCAAAGAATTGGGTCGAGCCATTCGCCACCACCTTCAATTTGGCAGGATAAAGCATGAAATAGGGCACATTCAGCTTACGCAGCCTCTTCTTAACATCCAGAAATTTAGCTCTCCTGCGTTGCACTTCAGCAGAAAAATCAGGGTACAGAGAGACCCTGGCATTATCTATAGAGAGATCAGCAGAGGTTCTTGCTTTATTCAGGATGACATCGCGGTCCTTGTAATTGAGCAGCTTGAATAGAAAGGGTCTGGGGGGGGGCTCCCGGCGGAGGAGGTCTAGCAGGGATCCTGTGGGCCCGCTCCACGGCAAACATAGGGGAAAAGGAATCCTTGCCAAAGGTTGTCAGCAGCCATGCTTCAATAAAATCCACAGGGTGTTTCCCCTCCGCCTTTTCAAGGATTCCCACTGCCCTCACATTATTCCTACGCAAGCGGTTTTCCATGTCCTCCAATCTGGCTGCATTAGCTGTAGTAATAGAGTGGAGAAACTGAACATCCCGCTGTAATGGTTGCCACTCATCTTCTATAGTACTAACCCGGCCCTCCAATGCAGCTGTGCGATCCCGCAGCTTCTGCATGTCCTGGCGTACTAGGGACAGTTCTAGTTTCATGCCCTGAACTTCACCAGCCAATCTAGCGATGTTAGCGTTGCCAGTGGTGACCGCTGAAAGGATATCCCGCAGGGTGGGCTCCGAGTCAAGGGTCATGGAAGGGGAGGTAGGCCCCAACTGCAGCGCCGCTCCCGCCTCAGGGGGGGCCAAAGGCCCAGAGTCCAGCGACAGGAGAGGGCCAGCATCTCCCAAGTCCCCCGAGGTCATATCCACATCCCCCACATCAGCCTGACAGAGAGGGGGAGCGAGGTCTTTACCTGGAGGCTTTGCGAACAGGCGCTGTGCGGCCTCCTTCTGCTTCTCCTTTGCCGAGCGGGTCGCGGCGCCGCCATCTTGGCCGCCAGGGTCTGCCGCCGAGCGGGACTTCGTGCCGCGGGAGGACATCCGTCCGGATGGAAATGGTGGCACGGCCGGCAAGCAGAGGATGTGGAGAGGTGATCCTGAAAGTTGCAGGTGAATCGGGCACAGGATGGCTGAGATCAGCAGGAGAATAGCAGGATACCAGCGGAGCTACTGTGGGACACGTCCGCTCACATCACTCGTCGGCCACGCCCCTCCATTCTGGTGCAATTTTGATGCATTCTGCCACATTTTCTCCGTGTTCCAGGTAAATTAATAAGGTGCGCTAATGGTGAAGAAAGCTGCTACCAAAGATCCAATTAGTCAATTGGAAAAAATGAATTTGTATAAATGATCTGGTGCGCTAATAGAATCAAATAAATATGTGTTCCTCAAAATAAACACAATAGGGTGATGAGGTGATAGGAATAATATAACACAATGGCATATATGTGACTAAGAAGATTCATGAAAAGCTCCCAAAGTCCATGAAAAATGAATTTTCAAATCAACGGTGAATCTTGTGTTTCAAAAACAAACGGTGAAAGTTAATAAATCCAGATGATAGTGTATAAATCCCACCACCTTGCAAGCGGTTCTCTTACCAGACGGAAATAGTAAGAGTGCAAAACAAACCTTTTCCCAATTCACTCCTGTGCAATGTAAGTAGGTGCTCCAATATCCACTGTGTGCACACCCAGTAAAAAAAGCCTCTTACCAAACAGCAACAGTAATGGTCATGGATACGTCACCTGAAAGATGTCTCTCTCACAGCATAAATAAGGTAAATTCAAGATGAGATGACTCAATGAGGAGTCCTGCTGCCTCATACACTCCCTTGGGACGGCATCCTCAGAATAATACCCATGAAAAATAAAATGGGCGAAAAATAGTGCATTACCTCAGATAAACTTTATTATTAAAAAGAAGTGCAATTACAGTCCAGATACATTTTCAAAGCAGTCTGCATAAGCTTGTTTTTCATGGACTTTGGGAGCTTTTCGTGAATCTTCTTAGTCACATATATGCCATTTTGTTTTTAGTGTTCCAGATGTTGCCTTATGCCGTGTTTCCAGATGCTGCATTTTGTTATGTTCCAGATGCGTTCCATACAGAAACAAATGCAGTATGTTCTTCTTATATTGACTGCATTGGAACACGCTGCACTGGTGTGAACTAGGACCATTGGAATACTTAGAAAACATTGTGCATGTATTACATAAGGCAGGATTTTATTATCCTCTAGTAATTTTCACAATCTACAAAAAAAAGATACTGACGCTTACTTGAATGAGCAAGTACAGGTGAAATATTAAAAATGTGCTGACCTTCAACCATTTTTCCTATACTTTTTATAGAATGGTCTCCAGCTGTCTGTGTACTGTTCATTGTTAGAAAGGATCGTGCAGCAAGTATTTTTCAATCCCTTAGTGGAACAGCTGTGTTTTATTCCTCTTAGCGAACACCTGGGCATCCTCATCATCTGTACCACACAGCCCATATACGTCAATGCTTACAGATGTTCCAGGTAATAAATTTATTATGTGTCATAAAGACTGCTTAGTCTATCGGGAACTTGGCATTAACCTCTTCCCAGCTATGATTTACATGCAGTGCCTACAGAGCTGTACAGTAAATATGGAAGGCAGAAAGGTATCCTGATTAGCTGGTGGAAAACAAGCAAAACCTCTATATAATCAGGTCTAAAAGTAGCCTATAAACTGTACAATATGTACAGTAAACAGATGCTTAGCTAAGGAGATAACAGAAGAGCTGTGTGATTATCAGACACGTTTTGGCAAGCCATTAGCTTCACGGGTCATATCTACGCCTGTGTTCGCTTTACAGAAATGGTTTACTTACAGACATTTACTTGGCTTCTAATCTTGTCAATTATGATTTGGAGAATTCAAAGGATGAACATTTGTAAAAATATTTATATAATTTAAACTATGCGAATGAACTGTGGTAAATGAAGGGAATGAAAAGACTGAGAACAGGGGACACTTGGTTTGAACCTCTGCAGACTTAGAAACAGTATGCTAAGTTAGTATTGGAATGGCCACCATGCCGTCAAAGCCTAGACAGGATTGCTAGAAAACCAGATTATTGGCAAAAGATTTTCAGCAATCAAAATGTCATGGTCCACAAGAGTAAAGCTTTGCTAAAAATCTTCCAGGCCCAGAGGAAAACATCCTTGCAATGCACCCCCAACCCTCACGTACTGCAAGGTTTAAATGCTTGTTTGTTATATTGGGAGATGAGAAGGCTGCATTTAAGGGTGCTGTTCTCTTCTGCCTAAGGCACTCTGATCTTTGGGCAGTCCCTTGGAGCCATCACATACAATGCAGGACTATTACTCCTACATTGTATATAGAGGAGGTGGGTGTGTGATATGGATATCATTGGAGAGATGGCTGCAAGGGACTGATCACACTGCTGGAGGGACCCTGTTGTAGCATTTATTGTGTTAATATGTGTATATGCAAGTTTACCGTGTTAGTGTGTGTATATTTATATTTAAAGTATGACTATAGGGCAAAACTTTTTTTCTGTTTTAGATAGAGTGGGGTGGGATTAGAACACCTGCCAGTTTTTTTTATTGCGGTCTGTGCCCCCATTAAGGAGATTCACCCTCTCTATTGGTTTTGTTTACTATTATTATTGAAAGCGAAAGTAAGAGAAATTACCCAAATTTTGAGTTGTCCCCAGAAAATTAACAGAGGGAAATCTTCCAATGGGTACACTAGTTCTGGTGACCTGGGGGTCCCCAGGGAATTCCCTTGATTTACAGGGATTTTATACTTCATAACATTTTGAGATGGGAAAAAGGGACACCTGTAAGCAAAAGTATGTAGGCTTAGGACACACAACCCCTGCCATGCCCCCTTAAAGGAGAATTCTACAAAAAATTGATTAGTTAAACCCACTAATACTTTTTTTTTACCACTACTATTCCTTTATATAGGCTTTTGAAATATGCAAATGCATCAATTTAGAAACTGGGTGAAAGGTTTAGCACTGGAAAACACTATTTACATAAACATCAGACCAACATGAGGGGTAAATGAGGAAGGAGGAACAGAAGGACTTTGTTCCAAATCAGGGACAGTCAGGGCCGGACTGGCCTACCGGGATACCGGGAAATTTCCCCGTGGGCCGCCGGCCCTGGGGCCGCTTTAAGATTGTGGCCGCTTTAAGACGCGGCCGCTATAGGTTACCGCGCCGCGGCCGCTATTGGTTGCCGCGCCGCGGCCGCTATTGGTTACCGCGCCGCGGCCGCGCTGTGATGGCCGCTGCAGCCCTGTCTTTCCTACGTCAGCCGCTATGAGTGGCATGACGTCACATCTGGCGCCGGCAGGAGCGGCTGCGCGGAGCCGCCGGTGGATTATGGACGGTCACTGATCCGAGAGTACCCAACACACAGTACACAGTGTGTACTACACAGACGCCAGCAGCATGATCGCACCCGGGGAATCAAGTCCGACTGATCACCAAGTTAGTAAGAAAAATCAGCAGTGCAATTATTGATCCCATCCTCCAACCTCCTCCACCAGTCCAGACAACCACCCACCACTGCCCCCTGCTGATCTCACCACCCCCACAGATCTTATTCCTGATAGGATGGGGGGGGGAAGCAGTGGCGGTGGGGAGGATGGCACCCCCCCCATCACCACTAATCTCCCCTCACCACTATAGCTTCCACTAATCTCACCACCACTACTGAATCCCCCCCCACCACCCCTGCCACTGATCCCACCACCCCTGCCACTGATCCCATCCCCCTCACCACTGCCACCGATTCCACCCCCCTCACCACCACCGCTGCCACCGATCCCACCCCCCTTATCAACACCACTGCTGCCACCAACCCCACCCCTCATCATCACCACCGCTGCCACCGACCCCACCCCCCTCATCACCACCACCGCTGCCACCGACCCCACCCCCTCATCACCACCACCGCTGCCACCTATCGCACCCGCTCATCACCACCACCGCTGCCACCGATCGCACCCCCTCATCACCACCACCGCTGCCACCGATCGCACCCCCCTCATCACCACCACCGCTGCCACCGATCCCACCCCCCTCATCACCACCACCGATGCCACCGATCGCACCCCCTCATCACCACCACCGCTGCCACCGATCCCATCCCCCTCATCACCACCACCACTGCCACTGATCCCACCCCCCTCATCACCACCACCCCTGCTGCCACCGATCCCGACCGCCCCCTCACCATCACCGCTGCCACTGATCCCACCCCCCTAACCACCGCCACTGCCACGATCCCACCCCCTCACTATCACCACTGCTTCCACTGATTCCACAACCCTCACCATCACCCCTTCTGCCACTCATCCCTCCCCCTCATCATGTCTGCAACCTCTGACATCTCCTGTACCATGTCCGCACAGCCTCTGACATCTCCTGTACCATGTCTGCACAGCCTCTGACATCTCCTGTACCATGTCCACACAGCCTCTGACATCTCCTGTACCATGTCTGCAACCTCTGACATCTCCTGTACCATGTCCGCACAGCCTCTGACATCTCCTGTACCATGTCCAAACAGCCCCTGACATCTCCTGTACCATGTCTGCACAGCCCCTGATATCTACTGTACCATGTCCGCACAGCCCCTGACATCTCCTGTGCATGTCCGCACAGCCTCTGACATCTCCTGTACCATGTCCGCACAGCCTCTGACATCTCCTGTACTATGTCGGCAACCTCTGACATCTCCTGTACCATGTCCGCCCAGCCTCTGACATCTCCTGTACCATGTCCGCCCAGCCTCTGACATCTCCTGTACCATGTCCGCCCAGCCTCTGACATCTCCTGTACCATGTCCACCCAGCCTCTGACATCTCCTGTACCATGTCCACACAGCCTCTGAAATCTCCTGTACCATGTCCACACAGCCTCTGACATCTTCTGTACCATGTCCGCACAGCCTCTGACATCTCCTGTACCATGTCCGCACAGCCTCTGACCTCTTCTGTACCATGTCCGCACAGCCTCTGACCTCTCCTGTACCATGTCCGCACAGCCTAAGACATCTCCTGTACCATGTCCACACAGCCCCTGACATGTCCTGTACCATGTCCACACAGCCTCTGACATCTCCTGTACCATGTCCACACAGCCTCTGACATCTGTACCATGTCCGCACAGCCTCTGACATCTCCTGTACCATGTCCGCACAGCCTCTGACATCTCCTGTACCATGTCCGCACAGCCTCTGACATCTCCTGTACCATGTCCGCACAGCCTCTGACATCTCCTGTACCATGTCCGCACAGCCTATGACATCTCCTGTACCATGTCCGCACAGCCTCTGGCATCTCCTGTACCATGTCTGCAACCTCTGACATCTCCTGTACCATGTCTGCAACCTCTGACATTTCCTGTACCATGTCTGCAACCTCTGACATCTCCTGTACCATGTCTGCAACCTCTGACATCTCCTGTACCATGTCCGCACAGCCTATGACCATCTCTTGTCTTTTATCATGTATACATGTGTTTAATGTGTGCTAGTGTGTGTATGTGTGTTTGTGTGTACGTGTGCTGGGGCCATGTCAGTATCTGTTAGGAAGCGCAACTGGCGTTCACACATACGTGAACCATCCTCTTGTCTAATTAATGAATAATGCATATTCCCCTAATGTGCACGCGCGTGCGGGATGTGCGTGACCCCACGCACATTATGCGTGTGCGCATGTGCACACGCACGTTGACCCGGACGTTTTGGTGCCAAAAAGGGCCTGTTTAAAGGCAGCTGGTACACTTGCACTTTGCTGTCTTGTCTACAGCTTCTCCATGTTCCTGAACCTGCGTCCTGTTGATTCCTGCTTGATTCCTGTTGACCTTTGGCTCGTCCCTGACCTCGCTTGTCTGCTGCCCGTCCTGACCCTGGCTTGTTTCATCATTCTCTTGGATCCTCCCTGTCTGTTCATCCGCCTTCGGACTTTGACTGGTTCTCCCCCTGGTGGGACGACCCTGAGGACCTCGACCTGGTATTCACACGTAGCGAAGTCCATCCTCACCATCTGATGCTCTGGCGAAAACCGGTGGATACTTAGACTCCGCACCTCAGGCTAGCCTGTGTCACTTACCTTGGGGGTTCCCGTCCAAGCTCCGCCCTCTGGCAATGATAGACCTTCCTCTTCACGTCAGGCCACCACCAGCATCATAACAGTATCAATTCTGTTGCTGATTACGACTTTCCAGAAATAGAATCCTATTGCACCTTGCCGCTTGAGTAACCAACTGAAATGATGCAGAATGTCGCAATCTGGCCAGTGAGGTAGTGATGCATGAAGTCAGGTAAGTATTTTGGTTGCTGTACACAAGGAACACTATCATGAAATTAGACTTTGCATGTGTATGTTAGTGATACTGATTTTGGCTCTGCATATAACCATGTGTCTTTCTTAGTCTGACTGATACCAATGCAAGAAGGGGTGTCAGCGGGGTTTCTACTGATGATAAAGCAACCTGACTCCCACTGCAAGCAGCCTATACATAATTTTATAGCATTAGGAGTTTAAGCTTTGAAAAGTTACTTGCACATAGTTTGAATATTTATGCACATGCCACAGAAACAATCCCTGGAATTCACAAAGACTGGCGCAGGCAGATATTTAAGTGCCTCTCACGTATTTTAAAAGTACTGAATAAGGCACAAAATTCAAGGACCCATCTAGAACTTGTACTTGACTTTGACTCATGCTGTGCCACTATTAGAATGCATGAGAGACACTTAAACAAAATCTGTGTAAAGGGTCGACCATTTATGGGTCTCATTTCAAACATTTTTTTCGAAAATCTTGTCTAGGAATTTTTGTTTAAATTTGTCTGCCATTAGTGGACTGCAGCAAGGGACTTTTTTTTTGTGCAGCCATCAAATTTGAGTGATCGGGCATGTTGAAAATTTTTGGAAAAACAAAGGATTTTCTAATCAATGATGGGATTATTGTGCCAGAAATATAATTGAAAAAGAAATGCGCATGAGTGCAAGAAAAGATAATTCCCAGGAAGAAAAGAAGATTCCCGACCACGAAAATTATTCTCTGTAGCAACATGAGGTGAAATTGAAGGCTTGGTTGAATTTCCAAATCAATGGTGGTACCATCGGATCACAAAACGCACTAAATTTATGATTTTCGAAAGAAAATTTGTTCAAAATTCCACCCATCTATAGCCTGCATAAGTCAGTTTTTTCTTTTCACTGTATGCCAAAAGAGAGTTGGTCTGAATTAGCAACACAAAAAATGTGTCATATAATGTAAAATTGTCACATTCAATGTGAACCAATGTAAAAATGTTACATTCAATGAGACATAATGTAAAATTGTCACATTCAATGCGACACAATGTAAAAGTGTCACATTCAATGTAACACAATGTAAAAGTGTCACATTCAATGTGACACAATGTAAAAGTGGCACATACAATGTGACACAATGTAAGAGTGTTACATTCAATGAGACATAATGTAAAATTGTCACATTCAATGCGACACAATGTAAAAGTGGCACATACAATGTGACACAATGTAAAAGTGTCACATTCAATGTAACACAATGTAAAACTTTCACATTCAATGTAACACAATGTAAAAGCGGCACATTCAATGTAACATAATGTAAAACTTTCACATTCAATGTGACACAATGTAAAAGTGTCATATTCAATGTAACACAATGTAAAAGTGGCACATGCAATGCGACACAATGTAAAAGTGTCACATTCAATGCGACACAATGTAAAAGTGTCCCATTCAAAGTGACACAATGTAAAAGTGGCACATGCAATGCGAAACAATG
Organism: Pelophylax lessonae; assembly: GCF_965119305.1. NCBI lineage: Eukaryota > Metazoa > Chordata > Amphibia > Anura > Ranidae > Pelophylax > Pelophylax lessonae. The sequence goes on along the minus strand of NC_138771.1, from coordinate 329,265,754 downwards.
TAAAAGTGTCACATTCAATGTGACACAATGTAAAAGTGGCACATGAAATGTGACACAATGTAAAAGTGTCACATTCAATGTAACACAATGCAAAAGTATCACATTCAATGTGACACAATGTAAAAGTTGCACATTCAATGCGACATTATGTAAAAGTGGCACGCATTCAATGCGACATTATGTAAAAGTGTCACATTCAATGCAACACAATGTAAAAGTGGCACATGAAATGTGACACAATGTAAAAGTGTCACATTCAATGTAACACAATGCAAAAGTGTCACATTCAATGCGACACAATGTAAAAGTTGCACATTCAATGCGACATTATATAAAAGTGGCACGCATTCAATGCAACATTATGTAAAAGTGGCACGCATTCAATGCGACATTATGTAAAAGTGTCACATTCAATGCGACACAATGTAAAAGTTGCACTTTCAATGCGACATTATGTAAAAGTGGCACGCATTCAATGCGACATTATGTAAAAGTGTCACGCATTCAATGCGACATTATGTAAAAGTAGCACATTCAATGCGACACAATGTAAAAGTTGCACTTTCAATGCGACATTATGTAAAAGTGGCACGCATTCAATGCGACATTATGTAAAAGTGTCACGCATTCAATGCGACATTATGTAAAAGTAGCACATTCAATGCGACACAATGTAAAAGTAGCACATTCAATGTGACGTAATTTAAAAGTGTCACATTCAATGCGACACAATGTAAAAGAGGCGCATTTTAGAACTACATGAATTTGATGCATGATTTACTGGCAGTACCAAAGGCGTTGCAAATGCTCCATGAATTTGGTGCAATACATTAACAAAAGGGATTAAGGCCAGAAAAGTGGTGCAGAAGCTTTATTGGAGCCCCCCAAATATCTCTTACGACATGGGAGTTGCAGCACAAGTGTAACGTAAATGCAGAACTTTATGCTTTTTTTGAAATGTTTCAGCAGCTAACAGCCTGCAAAAGCATTTGTTAAAATCCCTGCAACATATACTGTTGGTAACTTTTTTTAACAAAGCTGATATTCATTTACTTGCTTACTGGACACTTATACCCAGTGCCATCTTAAGAGCCTTATAGGCCCCCGGGCAATGCAGTGCACTGGGGCCCGCCTACACAAACACCCACGAGAATAAAAATGCAAATTATCGATAAGGCGATATTTATTGGTAGATCTACGTCAGTGACACACGGGAAGCTAGGGGGCGCTCTCCCGCCCTAACTCGGCAGCGGGGAAGCCGATGCGGGTGTCAGGCGGCTCTGATTGATGCCTGACACCTGCGATCGCTCCCCGCTGAGATAGAAGAACGGTCAGCTGTTGTAAACACAGCTGACCGTTCTTCTCCCTGGAATGATCACAGACCGCCTGTGATCCTTCTATATAGGATCACAGGTCTCTATGGCCATTTCAGAATCCCCGCCCCCCATACAGTTAGAATCACTCCCCTAGGCTCACATTTACCCCTTGATCACCCACAGGGTTAACCCCTTCCCTGCCAGTGTCATTATTACAGTAACAGTGGATATTTTTAGCACTGATTAGCGTAGTAATGTCACTGGTCCCCCCAAAAGTGTCAAAAACGTCAGTTAGGGGTCCGATCTGGAGAGAGAGAGAGAGACAAAGCAGCACTCTGATTACCTTCTGCAGCGGCTGCACACAGCACATGAAGGGAGGAGGTTTTTGGAGCCATTCTAAGCACAGAGGAGGACAAGGAGGATCCTCCTCCACTGTGCATGCTGGTTCCTCTCCTCGGGACGTCACTGGTTGCTAGATGCCATTCGGCTGGCCATCCTAGCAACTGGTGTAGCGCACAGCTACAGACTAAAGCAGCCAGCGCCCGAGGGCTAGACCACCAGGTAAATTAAACTGGGGGGGGACAGATCGAGGTAAATTGCCACCCTGCGTGGGGCCCCTTGGCAAGTGGGGCCCCCGGGCAATTGCTGGGTGGGCCCATTCGGAAAGATGGCCCTGCTTATACCCCCTTCCCGCCCAGGCCAATTTTCAGCGTTCAGCGCTGTTGCACTTTGAATGACAATTGTGAGGTCATGCAACACTGTACTCAAACTAAATTTTTATCATTTTTTTTACACAAATAGAGCTTTTGTTTAGTTGTTTTTATTCACGACTGGGTTTTTTTTAAATTTTTGCTAAAGAAACAAAAAAATAGAACATTTTGAAAAAAACATATTTTTTTTCATACTTTGTTATAAAATTTCGCAAACAATTTTTCTCCTTACTGATGTGCACTGATGGGCACTGATATGCTGCACTGATGAGGAGGTACTGATGAGGCAGCACAGATGGGCACTGATGAAGCTGCACTGATGGGCACTGATGAGGTGGCACAGTTGGGCACTGATGAGGCTGCATTGATAGGTGGCACTAATGAGCACTGATAGGTGTGTGTGTGATTCGGCACTTCTGGGTTCTGGGCCCGGGCGCTTGCTTTCGGCGGCTCGCTCCTGCGTTGATTTCACACCTGATGTCCGCTGGGACCCACCAATCGTTCAGCACTCTGACAGAATGACAGTCTGCCTATGTAAACAAGGCAGACTGTCATTCTGTGAGTACAGAAGACATGGATTCTGTGTTCCTGTGAAGCAGGAACACTGATCCATATCTTCAAGTAGTATAAGCACCACCCCCACAGTTAGTAATCACTCCCTAGGCACACATTTAACCCTTTGATCGTCCCTAATGTTAACCCCTTACCTCTTGGTGTCACTGTAGAGGTGATCAAATACCACCAAATGAAAGCTCTATTTGTGGGGAAAAAAGGACATACATTTTATTTGGGTACAGTGTCATACGACCGCGCAATTGTCAGTTAAAGCAACGTAGTGCAGTATTGCAAAAAATGCCCTGGTAGGAAGGGGGGTAAACCTTCTGGAGCTGAAGCAGTTAATCAGCAAAGGATGTTTACTTCCCTCTTTTGCGCATCATCATTCTGTTGTATTTCGGTTCTCACTGTGCTATTCAAAAGGAATTTTTCCCCAAACATTCAGCTTTTAATTATGAGCAGTGCGTGAATATTACAGTCAAATACAATGCTATCTTTACACTACAACTCCCATGATTTATTGTGCTTACATATTAAAATGCCCATGCATGACCATTAGCATTTGTTCATGCATGGGCAGGGCTATTACGAATAAGCCATGTTAACAGTAAAGATGGAGGTTTAACATTCTAACACTAGATAGTGTAGTCCAGCTGTGTAGTCCCCATCTGGAATGAAGTACGAGGGTGGCTACAGCCCACATAGATTGGGACCATGTAGAGCTAGTGTGGGCACCCTCAGAAAGGTAGTGGGATCAGCAGAATTTTTACATAATTCTTTTAAATACATCATATTTTGCATAAACTTTCCAACATTGCTATTCCCAAGCACCCAGGTGCTCACATAAGGAGGCATAAAATATATATAATTTTTTTGATTGGGTTTAGTGTTCTCCTTCCGCAGATAGGAATTTTTGACAAAAGCTACATTCTAAATGATGCCTATATCATACCAAATCTTAACTTTTATATTTTGGTTACACTTTAAAACATTTATGCCATATTTGTTTTGAGCTTTTATTCAGTATCTTTCAGCAGCTAGTAGACACAGGGGTTGAGTTGGCAGATGAATTGGCTAATTACATTCCTGCGCCCATCTGTGTCTTCTTCATAACCCAGCTTAGCCCTCATTCACAATGGAAGCGGGTTGGAAATTGTGCGAGTTCAACTGGACTCACACAATTTCAAACCCATATTTTATTGAGAGTTTGGCGGCACTTTGAAAGACACCGGTGCGGGTTCATGCACAGATGTCTATTGAAATGGCCTCTAAAGTCGTCTAAAGTAGTGCAGGAACTACTTTTGGAAATAGGCTTAGCACAGATTCGGAGGCTGTGATTTGGCATGCGATTTGACATGTCAAATCACATGTTAAATTGCCAAGATGTGAACGCGGCGTTGAAATCCTGCGACTTTATCTGAACTTGCAGGATTTCAAAGCTGCATTTCAGTCCAACTTCTGGAATGTCTTGAAAGACATCTGTGCGGGTTCATGAACAGATTTCTATTGAAGTCACCCCTCAAGTTGCCAAACGTAATGCAGGAACTACTTTTGGAACTCGGAGCAGTGCCGCAAAGTCAGCGTTGCACTGATTGGGATGGTGCCATTGCTAGCAATAAACTACAATTTGACATGCAAATTGACCTGTCAAGTCACATGTCAAATCGTGCCGATGTGAACGGGGGCTAAATGGGTATTTGCAATACCCTCTGGAGAAGACAATAAATGTTGAAACTTGTTGGGGTGCATTTCCACACTTGTGTCGTGTCGTGGTTTCTAGGGGTATATATGTATCCATGCATTTCTATATATGATTTAACCATATTAGGGACTTATACATGGTTTTATTCTGTGTATTTGTTTTTAAATAGGATGTACAATAAACTTTTGTATGTTACCTTGTTGGAATATTCTTTTGGTACTCTGAAAATCCCACCCATTTGGCATTCCCCCTTTTTTCAAGGTACTTGTGCGCAAATATCTTTTATAAATGTTCACTATACCATATAAAATCTTCAATTTTATATTTTGGTTCCACTTTAAAAACATTTCTGCCATATTTGTTCTGAGCTTTTATTCAGTATCTTTCAGCAGCTAGTAATCTATCCTGCCCCTTGTGTGCTGATTGTTTAAGCATATGCATCTATTCACAGATATAGTAGGAACTGAGCCAAAAACTGAAAAAAGGAAAATCATGAACGCTCAAACCGGCAATTACAATAAGTTTGTATGGTTGTCATGACACAAACTCAAACAAAACTAGTTCTGTTATTGAATTGTAATTCGAACAGCAACTGTTTTTTTTTAAACTAGTAAGCAGACCATTCCCTGTGACATTAGATAGAAGTAATGTTAGTTTGCAATAGAGAAGCTGAACGGTAGCCTTTGAACCTGAACTCCAGACTAAATATACAAATGACAAACTGTACAATTATAAAAGATGTTTTACCTGTCAAAGCATTTATATTTCTGTCTACCCATTCCCAACAGTCTGTGACTAGACAGTGAAAAGGAGAAGAGTTCATCTCTCTGTCACTTTACTCTCTCCTCCTATCATTGTGTCCCTTGATGCACATAAATACTGCAGCACAACTGATTGGCTCCTTGTGCTGCTTTCTCCTCTGCCAATCTGGCCACTGCAGTATAGGGACTGCAAAAGGCTAATACTGTAGGTTCAGTTTATGTACTTACACTGCTTTCATTGAAAAAATACTTTCAATCGTTATGTTAGGATGCCATATTGAACAAAGAGCTACATTAGCTTGTGTAGTTTCTGACTACATGGACTACTACGTTTCTTTTTAAAGGGTGCAATAGAGAAAAGAAGAGAGGGGAATGAGAGAATCCCACAAATCAATGGGGTCTCTCAGCCTCTCAAATAAATTGGGACTTTATAGGCTACTAGTAAGTGCTAATCTTGGTGGGAATAAATACAACAATCATCTAATAAAAATATACAGTATCTCATTTATTTCACATAGACGTACAAAATATAACAATAGACATGTGCACAATAAAAGATGATAAATACATGCACATGAGTCATAAGACAAAGTTAGTTAACCGCTGGAGTCCCCATGCATCTAGTATCTAAGGCAACTCATATAAGATATAGGACAAATCATGATAAGAGATCATACAGATATGGGGTTCACTTGTGGTAAACGTGGAATCGCGGCGCGTTTCGCTTGGTCGCTTCCTCAGGCAATTCCTGAAAAATGGTCTACAGAGCAGGCATTATTTGTATACTTAACCCCTTGGTCAGAGTGGGGTGTCCAATTAGTGTGCAGACATATCTCATATGGCTTCACTGTTTTGTCCCTTATTTGCCACCAAACATATACTGGTAGTCACATATATGGTAGTGGGAAGCATCCATTTGTTGCAGAGGAATCGGTCTATCCAGTGCACCCCTCGCTTTGAGGCAGATGCTAAGAGGGAATTGTATTGCCAACAGAGAAACCCGGTCCCATATGATACCACCAACGGCCTCTCCTCAAAGAGCTCACGCTGTCTCTGCTAAAGGGTAACTTCATTTCCTGGGAAAAAGAAAAAAAAAAGAAAAAAATAATATTGCAATACAAGACCTTTCCTTTTCAATCTGCAGCCGCTGCAATATTCTTTAACCACTTTAAGACCAGAAGAGCTTTCTTTTGGTGGTATTTGATCAACCGTGCTAATTTTATTTTTTGTGCTATAAACAAAAAAAGAGCGATCATTTTGAAAAAAATATATATTTTCTTACACATTCTGCTATATGACATTCTCAAAAAAAAGAAAAATGTAAAAATCAAAATGTAACATTTTAAGCCAATGTGTCTACTAACTACAGGAAAAATTTATGTAATTTTTATTGTTTTTTTTTTTTTTTTACTAATAATGGCGGCAATCTGCGATTTTTTGAAGGACTGCGACATTGTGGCAGAAATCTCGGACCAGACATTTTTGACACTTTTGGGGGTACCAGTGACATTACTACAGTAATCAGTGCTAAAAATATGCACTGTTACTGTACTAATGACACTGGCAGGGAAGGGGTTAACATTATGGGTGATCAAGGGGTTAAATGTGAGCCTAGGGGAGTGATTCTAACCATTGGGGGGGGGGGTGGCTTCTGAAATGATCATAGAGACATGAGATCCTATATAGAAGGATCACATGGGCTCTATGATCATTCCAGGGAGAAGAACGGTCAGCTGTGCTTACAACAGCCTCCGTCCTCTCTCAGCGGGGAATGATCACAGGTGTTAGGCAGCAATCGGAGCCGCCTGCCCGCTGCATCGGCTTCCCTGCTGAAGAGCGGGGGGGAGCACGCCACCGACGGGGCGCACTTGTCCCCTAGACTACCTAGAGTGAGCAACGTACAGCTACGGCGATTCGCCTGGGAGTGGCTGCGGCAGGCGGTCAGCAACAGGTTAAAATGCAATATGGCTACCTGGAGGTGTTCTGTACACAGAACGCCCCCAAGATACATAATTTCCTGCTTGTGTGATTGGCTCACCAATTTTCCCAGAAGTCTGCCTAAGACCCAATTTAGATTAAGGTATCCCCTGCAACAAAAATGTTATTTTTGGTGAGATTCTCCCAATAAGAACATGTCTAAAGGGATGCAGGCCCTCATTTCCTCATTGGTGCTCTGCTACAGCTGTACAGCTAATTGATAACTACACTGAACAAAATTATAAACAGAACACTTTTGTTTTTGTTCCCATTTTTCATGAGCTGAACTCAAAGATCTAAGACTTTTTCTATGTACACACAAAAGGCCTATTTCTCTGAAATATTGTTCACAAATCTGTGTAAATCTGTGTTAGTGAGCACTTCTCCTTTGCTGAGATAATCCATTCACCTCACAGGTGTGGTATATCAAGATGCTGATTAGACAGCATGATTATTGCACATGTGTGCCTTAGGCTGGCCACAATAAAAGGCCACTCTAAAATGTGCAGTTTCTGCTCCCCAGGATCCTGTATCTTTTCCGTTCGCTCCTGATCCCGGTTAACTCCAGGCATCTGGCGGAGCTCCAAAGGGCAGTCATCAAATTTATTTGGGGTTCTAGGGGTCATAGGTTCGCCAAATCTGTACTTTATCGCTCGAGGGAGAAGGGGGGATTAGCCGTCCCTAATCTCCGCTGGTACTACCAAGCGGCCCAGCTAGCCTAATTCTCAGCTATTTATAGACACACAGCCAAACCGGACTGGGTCCACATAGAAAGACAAGCAACCCCTCACCACACACTGGATTTTCTGGCCTGGCGACCCCCTAAAATTAGGCCCCTGATTCTTTCCCCTACACTGTCGCATTCCTTCTCCATCCATGACACTCTATCCAAACACCCCAATCTCATATCTCCCATGAAACCACTTACGCACCTTTTTCACAACCCAAATTTTCCCCCTGGTCTCAACATCAGAACCTTTGGCTGGTGGCTCAACAAGGGTCTTTTTCGAATCGGTCATTTCTTTAATTCTATGGGCCCTCTATCCTTCCCACATTGTGTCAGTTCCCTTAATATGCCATTGACAGAGAGGTTCCGCCACGAGCAGATTTCCCACTTTCTTCACTCAATTTGGCTTACGAAGCCTGACCCTCCCCGGGTCACCTCCTACAAGCGGTGGTGTTCTGAAGCTGGTGACCCTAAAGGGGGTATTTCCCTGATTTACAGTGCCCTCTCTGACGTGAATGACAAACCGAAATATATGCTGGATTGGGAGAGGGACCTTGGAGTGGAGCTGGAGCTGGACGATTGGAGTACCCGATTTCACCGCGCCTTTAAAGGTATTGTTAATGTTTCTTTGATTGAAGCCAATGTGAAGTTGCTCTCCCGCTGGTATTTGGTTCCTGCACGCTTAGCTTGTATGTACCCAAATGCCTCTGCTTTATGTTTGAGGATGTGATATGTCAGGAGTAGGGTTGAGCGAACACCTAGATGTCCGTGTTCGACGGGTTCGGCCGAACTTTAAAAAAAAGTCCGGGTCCGTGTCCCGGACTTTTACCGAACTTTTCCCGGACACCGAACCCCATTGAAGTCAATGGGGACCCGAACTTTAAGGCACTAAAATGGCTCTAAAACACCAAAGGAAAGGGCTAGAGTGCTGCAAATGGCAGCAAAACGTAATTAAGAGCATGGCAAGTGCTCTGCAAACAAATGTGGATAGGGAAATAACTTAAAACAACAAAAAAAAACAGAAAAATAAAACAATGTTCTTCTTCATCTCTGAAGGACGAGGCCCATATGGAGTAGGAGGGAGGTTGAGGTGGTGGTGGATGTGGCGGTGACTAGACATATGCCGGTTTTCGGTAATTCGATATATCGCGGTATTGCATAGCCACGGTATTGTTATTGTGGCATTTTTAAAATACCGAGTTTCTCTGTCAAGTCTGCCTGACTTGTGAATTGATACATTTCAGTGAGCTGGATGACTCATTCACTCACTCTGCTAACACCTTTCAGCATTAAGTCTCCTAACTATAAACAAAAATGATTACATTTGTATCTTTTCCTTCCCTCTGCCAGGGAGAAAGGAAGTTTAACCTCTTAAAGACTGGATCTTTTTCTGACACTTGCTGCTTGCAAGTTAAAATCAGTTTTTTTTTTGCTAGAAAAGTACTTAGAACCCCCAAACATTTTATATATTTTTTTAGCAGAGACCCTACAGAATAAAATGGCGATTGTTGTAATATTTTATGTCACACTGTATTTGCGCAGCAGTCTTTCAAACGCAATGATTAGACTTTAATGAATAAAAAAAAAAAAAAAAAACGTAACAGTAAAGTTATCCCAATTTTTTTTTTTTTTGTTACACAGAGAATCGTGAGAGAATCGTGATCTTTATTCCAAGCTAAAAAATCGTGATTCTCATTTTGGCCAGAATCGTGCAGCTCTAATAAATATATATATACACACACACACGCCTAGCAGCCCACATTACATTATTATATAGCCATCAAGCAGTGTCTGGCCTACCTGGTGATGACTGGTCCTGGCGCTCTGATCCGATGGCCTGGTCTTTAAAGGGGCAAATCCTTGCGATCCAGAAGTGGTTAAACCTGCAGGAGGACCGGTGTTTTTATCTATTAATGACTTTACTATTGCTTTAGGCCTGGTTCACATGTATGCGGGTTGGTGGTTCACATGTATGCGGGTTGGCGGTTCACATGTATGCGGGTTGGCGGCCCACATTTGCACAGGCATAGCAGCCCATTGATTTGAACGGGCTGCTATGCCCTCATTTTCCGCAGAAAAAAGGTGCATGCAGCATTTTTTTTAAATTCAGTGGCCTTGAAATCCATCCTGCTTTTGCACCATGCGACTAACCTGCAGTTCCTGCTCTGGCAAGCTTTCTGCATTTTTTGTATACGTGGGCACGGCATTTAAAAATAAACAGTTTGCGTGTGCAGCAACGGCAGGTAAGTCGCATGGTGCAAAAGAAGGATGGATTTCATGGCCACTGCATTTTTTTAAATTCTGCATGCACCTTTTTTCAGCTGAAAACGCAGGCATAGCAGCTCAAGCCCATTCACATCAATGGGCTGCTATGCCTGTGCAAATGTGGGCCCCCAACCCGCATACATGTGAACCAGGCCTAAAGCAATAGTAAAGTCATTAATAGATAAAAACACCGGTCCTCCTGCAGGTTTAACCAATTAATGACTTTACTATTGCTTTAGGCCTGGTTCACATGTATGCGGGTTGGGGGCCCACATTTGCACAGGCATAGCAGCCCATTGATGTGAATGGGCTTGAGCTGCTATGCTTGCGTTTTCAGCTGAAAAAAGGTGCATGCAGAATTTAAAAAAATGCAGTGGCCATGAAATCCATCCTTCTTTTGCACCATGCGACTTACCTGCCGTTGCTGCACACGCAAACTGTTTATTTTTAAATGCCGTGCCCACGTATACAAAAAATGCAGAAAGCTTGCCAGAGCAGGAACTGCAGGTTAGTCGCATGGTGCAAAAGCAGGATGGATTTCAAGGCCACTGAATTTTAAAAAAATGCTGCATGCACCTTTTTTCTGCGGAAAATGAGGGCATAGCAGCCCATTCAAATCAATGGGCTGCTATGCCTGTGCAAATGTGAACCACCAACCCGCATACATGTGAACCAGGCCTAAAGCAATAGTAAAGTAATTTATAAACAACACCTCCTTCAGGTTTAACCACTTCTTGACCACAAGGATTTGCCCTCTTAATGACCAGGCCATCGGATCGGAGCCGAGCGCCAGAACCAGTTATCACCAGTTAGGCCAGACACTGCTTGATGACCTATTTTAGGCCTGGTTCACAGAGTCTGTACTGACTGACTATATAATAATGTGCATAAGTGAACCAAAGCCCCTAAATTCAGCAATGAAATTGAAGTGAGGTGGAAATTTAATAATTTAAATTTAATAATAGAATACCGTGATAATACCGTATACCGTGGCAAAACCTTAATCAATTAATCGCAGCATGAAAATCTGATACCGTCACAAGCCTAGCGGTGACATAGGCGTGCGCACAGGGTGTGCTGGGTGTGCCTGGGCACACCCTAATCACCTAGGGCACATAGCATTGCCAGTGAGGAGATGGGAAAGATCTCCCTGGGACCTGCTCTGCTCTATTTCTCCTTGCCTACAGGTACATGGCCCCGATACATTACTCTCCCTGCTGGCAAACACATGCATGTGTATTTCAACTTTGGGGTGCACACCTTAATGCAATAGGCTGCGCACACCTATGGGCGGTGTAGGTGGAAGCGGCGGTGGAGGAGGACCAGGGCCAGATTAACAGCATCATGGGCTTGGTGCTGAGGATTTTGAAGGGCCTTAAGGGCCGTGCCTTGCCATGCACCCAGAGGAGGAAGGGTGCAGCCATGCATGCCTAATTCAACATGGGATGCTGTCTCTGAAGCCCATAAACACATCCATGCATCGCCAACTGTCCCTCCTTGTCCGGCCTTCACGCTGTGTGGGGAGGTTCTGAGGGTGCTGCCTGGGGAAGCGAGCATAGAAGCCAGACTTCTGTGTTTACAAGTGACAGAAGAGCGGTAACAGTGAATATGGCCAACCCGGGGCCTATATAAAAGGTAGGGGCCTGGAGCTGCAGCTCCAATAGCCCCTACATTAATCTGGCCCTGAGGAGGAGGACGAGGTAGCCAACACTGCTTCTTTTCAAAAATTTTAAATGAGGGTACACCCCAAAAGAGTGAGAAAGAGCAAAAATGGAACAATGGGTGGGTAAGGTCGGTATCCATTGCTATTCTGCATAAGGTACGGAAAAGTCCCGTGGGATCCATGCCTGGTTCATTTTAATGAACGTGAGCTTGTCCACATTGTCTCTGGACAGGCGGCTGCGCTTGTCTGTTATAACGCCCCCAGCCGTGCTAAATACCCGTTCAGATAATACACTGGCTGCAGGGCACGCCAGCACCTCCAAGGCGTAAAGGGCAAGCTCAAGCCATGTGCCCAATTTGGAGACCCAGAAGTTGAAGGGGGCAGACCCGTCATTCACTACATGTAGGCGTGTGCACACATACTGCTCCACCATGTTGGTAAAATGCTGCCTCCTGCTAAGACGTTCCATCTGAGCTGCTGGTGCTGCTGTTTGTTGTGGCGTGCTGACAAAGCTTTTCCACATTTCGGCCATGCTAACCCTGCCTTCTGAGGTGCTGGCGGTGCCCTGGTTGCGTTGGCGACCTCCTCCTCCTCCTCCTCTGCCTTGTGCTTCCACTGTGGCCCCGCTGTCAGATGGGAATGCCAGCAGCATGGCGTCTACCAGCGTGCGCTTGTACTCGCGCATCTTGCGATCGCGCTCCAGTGAGTGAATTAAGGACGGTACGTTGTCCTTGTAACGGGGATCCAGCAGCGTGGCCACCCAGTAATCAGCACAAGTTAGAATGTGGGCAACTCGGCGGTCGTTGTGGAGACACTGCAGCATGTAATCGCTCATGTGTGCCAGGCTGCCCAGAGGCAACGAAAGGCTGTCCTCTGTGGGAGGTGTATCGTCCGTGTCCTCTGTATCCCCCCAGCCACGCACCAGTGATGGCCATGAGCTGGCCTGGGTGCCACCCTGCTGTGAACATGGTTCCATCTCCTCCTCCAGCTCCTCCTCATCCTCCTCATCCTCCAGAACTGTGCCCCTGCTGGACAATTGCGTCCCTGGCGTTTGCGTGTGCAGGAACCCACCCTCGGAGCCCCTTGCGAATGACTGCCCTGAAAGCCTTGGAAATGTTACCTCTTCATCCTCCTCCTCCTCCTCATCCTGTGCCACATCCTCTTCCATCATCGCCCGAATTGTTTTTTCAAGGAGGCATGGAAGTGGGATAGTTAAGCTGAGAACGGCGTCATTGCCACTGGCCATGTTGGTGGAGTACTCAAAACAGCGCAACAAGGCACACAGGTCTCGCATGGAGGCCCAGTTAAATTAAATAGCGGAATAGAAAATATGATCCAAAAAAAGTGTATGTATATCACACGTACACAACCACACTGGGCCCCAATTACTATTGTTTGTACCCCTAAAAGGCTAGATGAGGAGTAGGGGGAGTATGGAACAGGCAGCACCCTCAAACCTTCAGAAGTATGAGATGAACCCCAACAACTTGGAAAGGTGGATCTCTCTCACACGTACCAACACAGACTATCCCCCAATTTAACTGATCCCCAAAGGTTTTTGATTAAATAGCGGAATAGAAAATATGATCCAAAAAAAGTGTATGTATATCACACGTACACAACCACACTAGGCCCCAATTACTATTGTTTGTACCCCTAAAAGGCTAGATGAGGAGTAGGGGGAGTATGGAACAGGCAGCACCCTCAAACCTTCAGAAGTATGAGATGAACCCCAACAACTTGGAAAGGTGGATCTCTCTCACACGTACCGACACAGACTATCCCGCAATTCAATTGATCCTCAAAGGTTTTTATTGAATAGCGGAGTAGGAAATATGATAAAAAAAAGTGTATGTATCTCGCACGTACACAACCACACTAGGCCCCAATTACTATTGTTTGTACCCCTAAAAGGCTAGATGAGGAGTAGGGGGGGTATGGAACAGGCAGCACCCTCAAACCTTCAGAAGTATGAGATGAACCCCAACAACTTGGAAAGGTGGATCTCTCTCACACGTACCGACACAGACTATCCCCCAATTTAACTGATCCCCAAAGGTTTTTGATTAAATAGCGGAATAGAAAATATGATCCCAAAAAAGTGTATGTATATCACACGTACACAACCACACTGGGCCCCAATTACTATTGTTTGTACCCCTAAAAGGCTAGATGAGGAGTAGGGGGGAGTATGGAACAGGCAGCACCCTCAAACCTTCAGAAGTATGAGATGAACCCCAACAACTTGGAAAGGTGGATCTCTCTCACACGTACCAACACAGACTATCCCCCAATTTAACTGATCCCCAAAGGTTTTTGATTAAATAGCGGAATAGAAAATATGATCCAAAAAAAGTGTATGTATATCACACGTACACAACCACACTAGGCCCTAATTACTATTGTTTGTACCCCTAAAAGGCTAGATGAGGAGTAGGGGGAGTATGGAACAGGCAGCACCCTCAAACCTTCAGAAGTATGAGATGAACCCCAACAACTTGGAAAGGTGGATCTCTCTCACACGTACCAACACAGACTATCCCCCAATTTAACTGATCCCCAAAGGTTTTTGATTAAATAGCGGAATAGAAAATATGATCCAAAAAAAGTGTATGTATATCACACGTACACAACCACACTAGGCCCCAATTACTATTGTTTGTACCCCTAAAAGGCTAGATGAGGAGTAGGGGGAGTATGGAACAGGCAGCACCCTCAAACCTTCAGAAGTATGAGATGAACCCCAACAACTTGGAAAGGTGGATCTCTCTCACACGTACCGACACAGACTATCCCCCAATTTAACTGATCCCCAAAGGTTTTTGATTAAATAGCGGAATAGAAAATATGATCCAAAAAAAGTGTATGTATATCACACGTACACAACCACACTAGGCCCCAATTACTATTGTTTGTACCCCTAAAAGGCTAGATGAGGAGTAGGGGGGGTATGGAACAGGCAGCACCCTCAAACCTTCAGAAGTATGAGATGAACCCCAACAACTTGGAAAGGTGGATCTCTCTCACACGTACCAACACAGACTATCCCCCAATCTAACTGATCCCCAAAGGTTTTTGATTAAATAGCGGAATAGAAAATATGATCCCAAAAAAGTGTATGTATATCACACGTACACAACCACACTAGGCCCCAATTACTATTGTTTGTACCCCTAAAAGGCTAGGAGTAGGGGGAGTATGGAACAGGCAGCACCCTCAAACCTTCAGAAGTATGAGATGAACCCCAACAACTTGGAAAGGTGGATCTCTCTCACACGTACCAACACAGACTATCCCCCAATTTAACTGATCCCCAAAGGTTTTTGATTAAATAGCGGAATAGAAAATATGATCCAAAAAAAGTGTATGTATATCACACGTACACAACCACACTAGGCCCCAATTACTATTGTTTGTACCCCTAAAAGGCTAGGAGTAGGGGGAGTATGGAACAGGCAGCACCCTCAAACCTTCAGAAGTATGAGATGAACCCCAACAACTTGGAAAGGTGGATCTCTCTCACACGTACCAACACAGACTATCCCCCAATTTAACTGATCCCCAAAGGTTTTTGATTAAATAGCGGAATAGAAAATATGATCCCAAAAAAGTGTATGTATATCACACGTACACAACCACACTAGGCCCCAATTACTATTGTTTGTACCCCTAAAAGGCTAGGAGTAGGGGGAGTATGGAACAGGCAGCACCCTCAAACCTTCAGAAGTATGAGATGAACCCCAACAACTTGGAAAGGTGGATCTCTCTCACACGTACCAACACAGACTATCCCCCAATTTAACTGATCCCCAGAGGTTTTTGATTAAATAGCGGAATAGAAAATATGATCCCAAAAAAGTGTATGTATATCACACGTACACAACCACACTAGGCCCCAATTACTATTGTTTGTACCCCTAAAAGGCTAGGAGTAGGGGGAGTATGGAACAGGCAGCACCCTCAAACCTTCAGAAGTATGAGATGAACCTCAACAACTTGGAAAGGTGGATCTCTCTCACACGTACCAACACAGACTATCCCCCAATTTAACTGATCCCCAAAGGTTTTTGATTAAATAGCGGAATAGAAAATATGATCCCAAAAAAGTGTATGTATATCACACGTACACAACCACACTAGGCCCCAATTACTATTGTTTGTACCCCTAAAAGGCTAGGAGTAGGGGGAGTATGGAACAGGCAGCACCCTCAAACCTTCAGAAGTATGAGATGAACCCCAACAACTTGGAAAGGTGGATCTCTCTCACACGTACCAACACAGACTATCCCCCAATTTAACTGATCCCCAAAGGTTTTTGATTAAATAGCGGAATAGAAAATATGATCCCAAAAAAGTGTATGTATATCACACGTACACAACCACACTAGGCCCCAATTACTATTGTTTGTACCCCTAAAAGGCTAGATGAGGAGTAGGGGGAGTATGGAACAGGCAGCACCCTCAAACCTTCAGTATGAGATTGTGTTCACTGTACCCCACAAAGATTGAGTTCACTGCACCCCACAATGATTGTGTTCACTGCACCCCACAAAGATTGTGTTCACTGCACCCCACAAAGATTGTGTTCACTGCACCTCACAAAGATTGTGTTCACTGTACCCCCCAAAGATTGTGTTCACTGCACCCCACAAAGATTCTGTTCACTGTACCCCACAAAGATTGTGTTCACTGCACCCCAAAAAGATTGTGTTCACTGCACCCCAAAAAGGATGTTGTTCACTGCACCCCAAAAAGGATGTTGTTCACTCCACCCCAAAAAGATTGTGTTCACTGCACCCCACAAAGATTGTGTTCACTGCACCCCAAAAAGATTGTGTTCACTGCACCCCAAAAATGATTTTGTTCACTGCACCCCAAAAAGGATTTTGTTCACTGCACCCCAAAAAGGATGTTGTTCACTCCACCCCAAAAAGATTGTGTTCACTGCACCCCAAAAAGATTGTGTTCACTGCACCCCACAAAGGATTTTGTTCACTGCACCCCAAAAAGATTGTGTTCACTGCACCCCAAAAAGGATGTTGTTCACTGCACCCCAAAAAGGATTTTGTTCACTGCACCCCAAAAAGATTGTGTTCACTGCACCCCACAAAGGATTTTGTTCACTGCACCCCACAAAGATTGTGTTCACTGCACACCAAAAAGGATTGTGTTCACTGCACCCCAAAAAGATTTTGTTCACTGCACCCCAAAAAGATTGTGTTCACTGCAGCCCAAAAAGATTGTGTTCACTGCAGCCCAAAAAGATTGTGTTCACTGCAGCCCAAAAAGATTGTGTTCACTGCAGCCCAAAAAGATTGTGTTCACTGCAGCCCAAAAAGATTGTGTTCACTGCAGCTCACACACAGAAAAATGGATGTGGATCACTGACACCTGCCTATCTCCAATCCCACACCACACAGCAATATCGATTGTAGTTTGTAGAACACAGTTTCCCTAAAATTCAGCAGACTCTGTCCCTAACAGGATTGAGAAGAGATCGTAGATCAGGATTGAGTGCAGACCCCACCCCCCACACAGCAATATCGATTGTAGTTTGTAGAAGACACTGACCCTATATAATTCAGCAGACTCTATCCCTAAAATGCCTACAACTCGCCCTGCCTAAACACTCCGACCTGTCCCTCAATTCTATCCGGACACAAATGGTTTTTTCCTGCCTATCTTTCCCTAATCAGCAGCCAGCACGTTGATGTGTGCTCTGTCCCTGAATCTAAGCAGCATAATGACGCCGCTGCGGCTGCCTCGAACTTATAAAGACTTGGTCACATGCTTCAGACGGCCAATCACAGCTACTGAGACATTTGCAGGCATGGCTGGGATGGCTTAAGGCACACCAGTTAAACGATTGTTGATTGGCTGTTGAAAGCCCGCCATGAAAAGAGCGCCAAAGCATGCAAAACCCGGAAATAAAACGACCGAACACGGATTTTTACCCGAACATACAGTAAAGTGTCCGTGTCCGTGTTCGGGTACAAAAAATCCAATTATTCGGTACGAACACGAATAATACAGTCCGTGTTCGCTCAACACTAGTCAGGAGATTTCCTTCATACCTGGTGGTCGTGTCCGAGGCTCCGCTCCTTCTGGTCATCCATTTTTCGTATGGCCCGGAAGGTTCTGGATCATCCGATAGACCAGTCTCCCCTAATAGCCCTACTCAATGGTAGGGTTTCTGGTATCTCTAAATTATCCCAAAAACTCTTTCATTTTATCCTTCTGGGGGCTAAACTTACCATTGCCAGGGCGTGGAAGAAACCGCGCGTTTCGGTTAGAGAGGCCAAACTGAAAACATCCTGGATCATGTCCCAAGAGAAACTTTCTAGCATTCTTTCTAACCAAGTGGCCCAGTTTGAATCCACTTGGGAGCCATGGGCTAAATATGTTCACATTTATCTCTGATGCTAGCTATTTAGCGTCTGACCTAGGACCCTCTGTCTATTTTCTTTCTTTCCCTCCTCTTCCTTCCCTTCTTTTTCTACTCCTTCTCTCTATTTTGCTATGGTATCAGCCTTGTACTCTGGACAGATGCTCCACCACTGGCTTCCCGCTCAGGGGGCGAATGTGTCGCCACCTTTTAGGGGCTTGTCCTCTGTTGCGGGTGGTCGGCTGGGGGGGGGGGGGGTTCTGTCTGGATGGGTCTATTTCCCCTTCCCCTCACCTTGGCTTACATCCTCACTGTTTGCGGCGAGCAGCCGCTTCTAGAGTTCCCCATCCCCTTTACTCCCTATTTGGCGTATGTTGGTACTCGCAAGGACAGATCTTGTTCTTTTTCACTCATGATTTTCATGGCAGCCTATGTAGTTTAAATGTTATCTGCTCCTGTTTTACCAGACTGTACTTTTGCACAGTTACGGATGTCTTTTTGTTACTGTATTTCTTTATTTCTGAAAACTCAATAAAAACTATTGAAAGTAAAGGAAAATGTGCAGTTTTACTGTATTGAGGGGTTCGAAAACCAGTCAGTATCTGGTGTGACCACCATTTGCCTTATGCAGTGCAACACATCTCCTTCACATAGAGTTGATCAGGTTGTTGATCAATGTAAAATAAAAGAAAAATATCCGCGCTTAGAATCAAAAATAGGTAAACTTGAAAAAAAGGCAGCCAGCACTATAGGTAAGATTACACACCATACATAAACAAAATAGACAAAAAGGCAGTGCCAGTATTGATAAACTTAGTTTAAAAAAAGTCTCTGATAAAGGTAAAGTGGAAAAGGTCCTCCAATCACCAGTGAGTAGGTGGAAAACACTTCATCAATCACCACATGGTATATAAGAACTGCTTACCAGACCCTCATGTTGAGGAATTAACCCTCATGTTATAGAGTGATCAAAAATGGCAGAATTCAATCAGATGTAACCAGTTGATGTGGATATGATGATAAAATAAGACATCCCTCTTCTCTCTCAGAGTAATAGTACCTCAGAACGAAGAAGACTATAATAGTGCAGTACGTTCCAAAATAGAGATTTATTTATTGATAAAATTGCACTTACATTAAAAGATGATAAAATAGGCATGTATACAGCATACAAATTCCATGGTTGGCAAACGTGCTATCGTCCGACATGAAACTCCGCCTTACGCGTATCGTCATAGATTGACATCATCAGAGACGTGGCCGTCGGATGTGAGCACGCTATATATATACAAAAAATGGACGTGATGCACCAGGAAGTATGGCATCATCACCTGCGCTCTGAAAACAGGAACCGGAAAAACAAAACCGCATGTGACGAACCGGAAAGCTCAGCACATTCCAACTGCGTTCCAAACTATGGTCCCGCCTCCGGAAACAATAGAATATTCATCTGCGCTCCGGAAATGGAAGCCAAAAACGAAAAGCCGGAAGCCCGGCACATTCTGACTACATTCAAACCTGTAAACACATTTCCAAAAATTACAAATAAACATACATTGAATCAAAATAAGAAATAAATTTAAAAATGCCTCTGTCAGAAGCCAATTGTTTTGATTAAACTTTATGGTGAGCCTTTATGAAAGTTTGGCTTTGTTCTTTATTTTTCCCAAGAATACATTTTGGTCTAAATTTATGAAGAACAAATATTTGTTTGCAAAGTTTTGACAGAAACTAAGAAACACTTTTTTCAACCATTTTTGGTCTTTTTTTTCCTTTATAAAGAGAACAAATATAAAAAAAAACCCGGTGGTGATTAAATACCACCAAAAAAAAGCTCCATTTGTCTGAAAAAAATTCTTAAATTAATTTGCATACAATGTTGCATGACTGAGTAATTATCATTCAAACTGTGACAGCACTGAAAACTGAAACATTTTCTGGGCAGGAAGGGGGTTTAACGTGCCACTCTTCAAGTGGTTAAAGTAGTATTAAAGTGATTGTAAAGTCTCTTTAAAAAGAAAAAAATAACAAACATGTTATACTTATGCCTCGTACACATGTTCAGATAATTGTACGACTTATCGTTTGCATTTTTTTTGCATGATACTAATATCAAATACAACAATGCGTACTTATCGTATGATTTTTTTCGTAGGATTCTGGAAAAGCTTCCTGGTTGCATAGCTACATATCAGATAGTGCAAAACAAAAACAATGGCAGCCAGGCTTTCTCCGGGTTATTTTTGTGTTTCTGACCATGCGTGGTCTTTGTCTATCCGTTTTTAGCGGATGCATACTGTACTGATTAAATGATTTTCGTTCGTTAGGCTATCGTACGACATAAGTTTTCGTGTTTGTCCCTTCGGATTTTGTTGGACAAACTATCGTGATCAGCTGTCAAAAGCTGTGTACTAATGATCAGATTATCGTGCGATCAAGTCTAAAACAATTTTTTTCATACAGTTATCTGAATGTGTGTACGGGGCATTACCTGCTTTATGCAGTTTTTTTTGCACAGAGCAGCCCGGATCCTCTTCTTCTCATGTCCTTCTTCGGCTCTTCTGGCCCCTCCCACCTGTTAAGTGCCCCCAGAGCAAGCTGCTTCAGACACAGAGCCGCGACCCGACCCGTCCCCTCCCCCCTGATTGGCTGAATGATTTTGATTGACAGCAGCGTGAACTAATCGCGTCGCACTGCTGTCTCAGCCAATGAGGAGGGGTGTCCCAGGCAGCTTAGACACTGCTGCAACATCACTGGATAAAGATGGGCTTAGGTAAGTGTTAGGGAAGCTGCTGCGCACAGAATTTTTTTTTTATCTTAATGCATAGAATGCATTAGGATAAAAAAAAAAAAAGCTTCTGCCTTCACAAACCCTTTAAACCTTCATCCTGTTTCAGTTGAACACAATAAGCAGAATAAAATACATTTTTTCCCAGTAGGCCACAATAAAATTCTTACCCCAGCGCTTGCAGTTTACAACTTTCAATGATTCTGGCTCCTGCTTTCTCAGTGCTGCTGCTAGTTTGAAGAAGGGAGAAAGAGGGGAATGCCTTGCCATCCTAGTCAATGTGGCTGTATGTTTTTGTTGATGCACACAGTGTAGGGGGCACAGTTTCAATCCCTGCATACAGGGGTGGCTCCATAGGATACTACAAGAGTGAGGAGCTACCTTAAAACTGGAAACCTGGGGCAGTGCTCATGATACCAGCTTAAACTGGAATATAGGAAAGAAATAAAAGATAAAGAAGCTGCATACTTAGTATGTCAATAATTCAGTTGCTGAAAGTACTTAAAACGGAAGGTGTAATATCACTTTACCATAGAGTCTCAGGAAATAAAGTGTGTTTTATTTCCCACATACATATGTTATGACCTTCAGCCTGTAATACTTTTCTTTTAGTGTTTACCATGTAGTATACTTTACAGTCTCCATAAATCAGACACTCGCTCACCCATACATATTTTGTCAAGTATAATTTTAAGAAAGTATATCTATTTTTACATTTACTTGGCGGCACAGTTCTAACAAGGGAGTGTTGTATTACTTTCTACAGGTTTGCATTTCAACATTTACTGTTACACAGACAAAAACCTTCAGCCTTTAGGTTAATCAGGAACTCAATAAGTCGGTACCTGTGTACACTGTGAAAAGAAAAATAAATGATATGTATTAAAAAATGTTTATATATACTGTATATATACACAGTACTATGCATGGGTTTTAGGCATAGTAATAGTTTATTTTTTATCAATTAACCTGTTAACGACCGCCCACCGCAATTATACGGCGGCAGGCAGCCGCTTTCAGGAAAATTGCCGTAGCTGTACGTCACTTGCTCGCAGGAGGCTAGGGGGGGAGTGCGCGCTGCCAGCAGCACGCTCCCGCCCTCGCTCGTCAGCGGGGAAGCCGATGCAGTGGGCAGGCGGCTCCGATTGCCACCTGACACCCGCGATAGTTCCCCGCTGAGAGAGAAGGACGGTCGGCTGTTGTAAACACAGCTGACCATTCCTCTCCCTGGAATGATCATAGAGCCCATGGTATCCTTCTATATAGGATCACAGGTCTCTATGGTCATTTCAGAAGCCACACCCTCCCACAGTTAGAATCACTCCCCTAGGCTCACATTTAACCCCTTGATCACCCATAATGTTAACCCTTTCCCTGCCAGTGTCATTATTACAGTAACAGTGCATATTTTTAGCACTGATTACTGTAGAAATGTCACTGGTCCCCCCAAAAGTGTCAAAACTGTCATTCAGTGGTCCGATCTGTCTGCCGCTATGTCGCAGTCCCGCAAAAGATCACAAATTGCCGCCATTACTAGTAAAAAAACAAAAAAACAATAAAAAATGACAAATCTTTCCCGTAGTTAGTGGACGCGATAACTTTTGCGCAAACCAATCAAAATACGCTTATTGCGATTTTTTTTACCACAAATATGTAGCAGAAAACAAATTGGCCTAAAATGTTAAAACATTTTGATTCTTACTTTTTTTTTTTTTTTTTGAGAATGTCATATAGCAGAATGTTAAAAATAGTTTTTTTTTTTTTCAGAATTGTCGCTCTTTTTTTGTTTATAGCGCAAAAAATAAAAAGCGCACAGGTGATCAAATACCACCAAAAGAAAGCTCTATTTGTGGGAAAAAAGGGCATCAATTTTATTTGGGTACAGCGTCCCACAACCGCGCAATTGTCCATTAAAGTAACACAGTGCCAAATCACAAAATAGGGCCTGGTCAGGAAGGGGGCAAATCCTTCCGGTCTTAAAGTGGTTAACAAAAAAGTAAAGGAACTGAAGAGAAATCCAAATCAAATCAATATTTGATGTGAGTGTGACCACCCTTTGCCTTCAAAACAGCATCAATTCTTCTAGGTATACTTGCACACAGTTTTTAAAGGAACTCAACAGGTAGGTTCTTCCAAACATCTTGAAGAACTCACCACACATCTTCTGTGGATTTAGTCTGCCTCATATCCTTCTGTCTCTTCATGTAATCTCAGACAGATTCGAAGATGCTGAGATCAGGGTTCTTCCTTATGCTAAAGAGAATTCCTAATAACATTGGCTGTATGCTTGGGGTTGTTGTTCTGCTGCAGAATACATTTGGAGGCAATCACACGCCTCACTGATGATATGGCATGATGGATAAGTATCTGCCTGTATTTCTCGGCATTGATCCTGACCAAATCTCCAACTCCATTTGTAGAAATGCAGCCCCAAACTTGCAAGGAACCTCCACCATGCTTCACTGCAAACATTATTCTACCGCTCTTCAGCCTTTCGGTGAACAATCTGCCAGCCAAATAGTTCATTTTCACTCATCAGTCCAGAGCACCTGCAGCCATTTTTCTGCACACCAGTTTCTATTTTTACCTACATAGCGGAGTCGTGTTGCTTTGTTTCCATGTCTGAGGTATGGCTTTTTGGCCACAATTCTTCCATAAAGACCACTTCTAGCTAGACTTCTCTGGACATTATATGGGTGTACCAGGGTCTCACTGGTTTCTGCCAGTTCTGTGCTGATGGCACTGCTGTACTCCTGATGTAAATGTGAAGCAAGAATGCTGTGTCTTTCATTTTCTGCTTTAAGTTTCCTTGGCCAACCAGTGCATCTACGGTCCTCAATGTTGCCAATTTCTATCTGCTTCTTTAAAGAAGCTTTACCAGCACATCTTGAAACCCCACTCTGCTTTGAAATATTTGCCAGAGAGAAATATTGATACAGTATAACTGCCTCAGTCTTGCAATGGTGTATGACCTATGGCATGAAACTGTCTACCACAACCTTGCCTTAGTAGCAGAGTTTAGCTGCTCCTCACCCAGTTTCCTACACAGCTGTTTATGCTTCAGTTAATGACTGTGTTTCAACCTACATATGAAATTGATGATCATTAATACCTGCTTGGTATACTTGGCTAAACATACACCTCACTCTATTTCTACAAATCCCTGACTTTGTGCAAGTGTACAAGTGTAAAATTTGATGCTGGTTTGAAGCCAAAGGGTAACCACATCAGATATTGATTTGATTTAGAGTTTTCTTCTGTTCCCTCATTTTGTAAAAATGATAAAAATAATCAGGTAAAGTATATACATTTTGAAAGCACTCTTACTATACAGCATTTTTTCCTACCTTCCTAAAACTTTTGCACAGTACTGTATTTTTAAACCACTTCTGGACCAGAAAGTTTTACCCCCTTAAAGACCAGGCCATTTTTTTTCCATTCGGCAATGCATTATTTTATAGAGATATGAGTCTTGCACTATCACGGATTGGTTTATATAAATTAAAAATATCTCCCTGATGCAGCAAGTACAGAAATCTGTTACCTTATAGAGTTAGCAAGAGAATATATTGTGGGGGGAAGTACTGCGCTTCAGAGCTCTATCAGTGTATGGTATGCTAATATATTACATAAATATTATTTATGTTGGGTATGTTATATATGCAAACAGAAGAGATGTTGTTGGTGTATAGCATACAATAACGGAATTATCATATAAATAATAAATTACTCACATAAATCTTCCACTTTAAATAATTGTGCAAACGTGCATTCCTTATGTGCAAATGTGCAAATATTTAAAGTGCTTCAAAGGAGACACTCCGTGGTGGGTATATAAAGATATAAAATGTATATACTATGCCGGTCAACAAAGAAAGTGAGAAAACTTAAAATACAAAATAAATGGTGTTATCAATCAATATATAAAGTGCAAATGCTTAAATAAGTGCCAAATGAACAAACTTTAACTCCCATGTGAATTCATAAATTGTAAAATAAATCACTGAAAATATGTGCTAGATTGTCCATTATATAAGTGAAAATCCTCTAAACAAAAATTTGTTTGTGCTGAAAACAATGTCCAATCAATAAGTGATGATTCCCAATAGATTGCTTCTTGGTCTTGCTTAGTAAACTTCTTACACCTCAAACAGTGACCCAGGTGCTATTCAGTGCTGCCACTCCTATGTGCTCTAACTGCTCACCTTAGATCAATAACAAAATGCGCCTATATTATATATGCATGGATCCTGTGTCTCCTCCACTCCTCACTCTCCTCTGGGTGGCCAGGTAGGGTTCCTTCCCTCTCTTTAATCGATCTGGGGTTTGTTATTCCTTCCTCCTTATAACAACCTTTGCAGCTCGTTAGACTAAAGGGGCCATCATTGTGCAGTAGGTTAAAACTCTTTCTTTTGGTGGTATTTGATCACTTCTGCATTTTTTATTTTTTGCACTATAAAAAAAAAAAAAGCGACAATTTTTTCAGAAAAAAAAAAAACAATATTTTTTACTTTCTCCTATATAACATTCCCAAAAAAAAAAATACATATTTTTGGTAAAAAAAAATCCCAATAAGTATATATTGATTGGTTTGCGCAAAAGTAATCGCCCCTAAAAACTAGAAGAAAAATGTATGTAATTTTTGTTTAAGTTTTAATTTTTTTATACTTGCAATGGCAGCGATCAGCGATTTTTAACGTGACTTTGCAGCAGACAGATCGGACACCTTACTGACATTTTTGACACTTTTGGGGGGGCCGGTGACATTACTACAGTAATCAGTGCTAAAATATGCACTGTTACTGTACTAATGACACTGGCAGAGAAGGGGTTAACACCAGGGGTGATCAAAGGGTTAAATGTATGCATAGGGGGTGTTTTCTAACTGTGAGTGGGATGGGTTTATGGAATCAACACAGGGACCTGTGTTTCTAAATAAAAGTAACACAGGACACCTGTGTCGATTACTGACAGAACAACGGTCTGCCGTGTTTATAACGGCAGACCGCCGTTCTGTCTCCCCGGGGAGTGATCGCGGGTGCCTGCCTTGCAGATCAGCTTCCTCTCTTGCAAATCGGCGCGTGTGTGCCCCCATGCTCACTTTTGAGGAGTGTCGTATGGGTACGGGAATACGAGCAGCCAAGCCACCTTGCCGCAGTATGGGTGGTCAGGAAGAGGTTAAATACACTTCAAAGTGAGTATGTAATGAATCAATAGCTGTGACTGAAGCAGCTTTCAATTAACCCATTAACTGCATGCTAATTCTAGGGAGCAGTAGCATTACTTCTAGTACTATATAAAGGTTCTGCTTTACTTGCCTGTATCTAGAATTGTGGAAGTAAATTGAGAAATGGCTCCTTCCATCAGAATCCTCCCAGACAGGTGTTTTATTTGCCATGAGATTCTTCTAAAACAAAAACATTTCAAGACATATAATGACTACTGACATTTTTAGACTGGATTTAAAAGATTTTTTTCCCAAGACTGTACCATGTTTTGCCAACCTTAACTTAGTATCCTAATTTTCCTAATATTTAGACTGCTGCTGCACCTCATTAATCAAAATCAGTTGGCATTTGTTTGCAGAACAAACTTGCATGTTGTTTTACTAAAGGATATGTTACATGGGTGCCACCAGTTATGAGAGTCCCTTGTTTGGTTTAAAAAGGAAGTTTTATTTTTATTATATGCCTGAGACAGAGGTGTTTTTTCTTTGTTTTTTTGTTTTTTTGTTACAGGTATTTATATATTGCCAACATTTTTCACAGATTCTTTACATCCTGTACATTCACATCAGTCCCTGGCCTTAGGGACCTTACGATCTAAGCCCTATCTCACATGCATACATACTAGGGCCAGTTAAGTACCGGAGGCAATGAGCTTACCATCATATCTTTGGAGTGTGGGAGGAAACCCATACAAGCACAGACAAAACATGCAAACGCCATACCGATTGTGTCTTGACTGGAACCCCAACTAGGAATCCCAGTGCTTTAGGGCAGAAGTGCTAACCACTAGGCCACTGTGCTGTCTGCCTGACATGCAATTTTTCCATATTTTACAGATTGCTTAAACAGAATTACAACTCATAATACAGTAAGAAATATTTAATTAGTTATGCATTGATTGCACAAATCAAGCATTATATTTCCTACTTAGTTTTGTATAAATAGTGCCTAAACAATGGCCCATTAAATGGTGTATGGAAGATAACAGCACCCCCAAAAAGTCAAAGATTAAACAAAGTCTTAATAGCTGTAGAAAAGAAAGGTCCCCGACACCTATGGCAGTTGCACCTAGGAGAAAGAAGCAATCTGCAAAATGGAAACATAAAGCAAGAGAGGGGACTGCCATCTTAAGTGTAGTAAAACCAGTCCTTCTAATGGGCATGCAGTATAGCAACTCACATAATAAAAAGATGTCTATCGCTCATCAATAAATAACACCGCTATGGTGTATATGCTGAAAAAGTTGGTGTACAATAATCCCATCATTGGTGTCAGTGAGTCCAACAATAACCTGTCAGCATTGGTGTCAGTAGATGTGATAATCCCCAACATTAGTGAAAGTGGATGTAATAATAACCCTCAACACTGGCATCAGTGGATGCAATGCTAACCCTCAATATTGGGGTTAGTGAATGCAATAATAACCCCCAACATTGGTGTCAGTGGACACTCTAATAACCCCCATAATTCGTGTCAGTGGATGCAATAATAACCCCAATATTGATGTCAGTAAGTGCAATAAAAACACCTAGCACTGGTGTCAGTGAGCCATAGCTTCACCCTGGGCCGTCTTTAATATTTATTGGACCCTGGGCAAATATTTTCTTGGGCCCTCCCAAAACCACTTATTAACTATTTGCAGGCAGTGTGGGCTCAAGGGCCAGCTGCTTTGGGCCTAATAACAATGACTGGACCCAGGGCAGCTGCCCCTTTTGCCCTGTGTTAAAGACGGCCCTGGCTCCACCCACAGTACAGTCGCTCTTTTAGTGCCAGGAGCTGGAACACAAAACCCTACTGCCGCTCTGCTACCTATATGGTGTCCAAAAGCCCACGAGCCACACGTGGAGGGCTGGCATGTTAGGCACCAGGGTTATACATTAAAGGAACAAAATAAAGTCTTGAGGTCCCAGTGAATCAGTGAATGAAATCAAGACACATAAATAAAATATAAATAGATTAGTATTCAAACAAAAGTATAAAAATAGAAGTGTAAAGATGAATAATAATAATAATTTACTGTAAAGTAGTATCAAACACAAAAGCAAACATTTATTATATTGCAGCTTACCATTTCTCAGATGTGATGACTGCATTCATTTTCTTTTTTAGGCTTTCTTTCTTCTAGTTTCATCTGGTGATCTGGCCAGTAAGTCTATTGTTTTGCAAAAGAACAAGCTCTCCAGCAGAATGTATTAATTTCAGAGGAGAGACAAACCATTTAACACTATTGTGCTTATAATGATTAGCTATTATTTATTTGTGTAAAACCTTTATCCTAAAAGGAAAAACACTGTTTGCTGTAACTGCTTATAAAGTGTTAGCTGGAGTTTGGCTTTAAGTTGAAAGTGTATTTTAAATCTGCAAGTCCATCTAACACTCTTCTCCCCCCCAGACTGACAATTCTGCTGTCCAAACATGCCCCCCTGTGCTCATTCATCAAGAGTGGGGGCACTCTATTACAGGAAGTGTGTTACTGGCCAAATCACCTGGTGAAAACAGATGGAAAAAGCCTAAAAAAAAAAAAAACTGACATCTAATGAATAGTTTAGCTGCAATATATTATAGCTTTGGTTTTGAGTTTAACCACTTCAGCCCAGGAAGGTTTTACCCCCTTAATGACCAGCCCATATTTTGCAATTCGGCACTGCGTTAATTTAACCAAAGATTGTGCGGTCGTGCGACGCTGTACCCAAATACAATTGATGTCTTTTTTTCCCACAGATAGAGCTTTCTTTTGATGGTATTTGATCACCTCTGCGGTTTTTAGATTTTGCGCTATAAACAAAAAAAGAGCGACAATTTTGAAAAAAAACGCCATATTTTTTACTTTCTGCTATAAAACATTCCCAATAAAAAAATTAAAAAATTTAATTTTTTCAACAGTTTAGGCCAATTTGTATTCTGCTACATATTTTTTGGTAAAAAAAATCCCAGAAAGCATATTTTAATTGGTTTGCACAAAAGTTACAGCGTTTACAAACTACGGGATAGATTTTTGGACTTGTTATTTATGTATTTATTTATTTTTATTAGTAATGGCGGCGATCTACGATTTTTAGCGGGACTGCGACATTGCACCGGACAGATCAGACCCATAACTGACATTTTATAAACTTTTTGGGGACCAGTGACACCAATACAGTAATCAGTGCTAAATAATATGCACTGTTACTGTATAAATGACACTGGCAGGGAAGGGGTTAATACTGGGGTGATCAAAGGGGTTAAATGTATGCCTAATATGCTTACTGACTGTGTGTGTGTGTGTGGGGGGGGGGGTTTCTGTGACAGGCACAGAGAGATCGCCCCTGCCTGATCTGTCCCTGCCTGTCTGACAGAAGATCCGCCCTCTTTGTTTACATACGCAGGCGGGTCTTCTCTCGGTTTCTTAGACGATTGCGGGAGGGCAGCGGCAATCCCTGCTGCTTCTCCCGCTGCCTGCCTCCTGCTGTGTCTAAACAACAATCCCACGCGCCGCCGCAAACCACATGCACTCCAGTCATCTAGTACTACATGACTGAATGCCGCCGAGCAGCCCTACCGCAGTAATATTACGGTGGGCAGTCGGCAAGTGGGTAATATCGCTTTAACACCATTTTGTTTAATGTAAGCAACAACTGCACATTAGAATCAGTAGCATGCTGAAATATTATCAATCAATCATAAGTGCAGTATTATCAGTCTTAAATTGCAGCTATGCCCAGAAAAAGTAAAGCTAATAACAGAAGCAATAATTCAAGGTGATGCAGATCAATCCTACCAGTATCAGGGAAAAAATATTCCTAAAAGCAATTGTAAACCGCGGCTGGTATATAAAAAAAAAACATTATGAAATACCCATACATCTCTCCCACCCCCCACCCCCCGGTCTGTCTTCTTCTTGATGTCATCACAGCTCTGGCCAATCAGATAGCCGGAGCGCATGATGATGTCATTCCCATGCATGCACTCCAAAGCCCTAGGTTTCGGCACAAAGCTCTGAAGTTCCGGCCAGGCATGCTGGACCTTCAGAGTGCATGCGTGGGAGATGTCACTGGCTGCATGCATTGTGATTATCTCCTTTACTTGCCTAATCTCTGTTTAGAAAATATTTCTTTTACCTACAGGTTATTATAGGCTTACCTGTAGGTAAAAAAATCACAAAGTGGGCTTTACTACTGCTTTAATGATGTATAATTTCTAAAGATAGCCCTAAAGATGCATAACTTCTGACCTGAAAATATGTGAACAAACAGTCTATAAGCAGGGTGGGAAGAGTCACTCATAATACTGAGGTCCACCCAGGGCCATTTGAAGGAATTTGGGGGCCCCAAGCAAAATGGACATGGAGGCCCCCCGATCCCCCGCATACACGCAAAGCCTACAGGAACCACAGCATAGCCATACAGTTTAAGTATCGATAGATAGATAGATAGATAGATAGATAGATAGATAGATAGATAGATAGATAGATAGATAGATAGATAGATAGATAGATAGATAGATAGATAGATAGATAGATAGATAGATAGATAGATAGATAGATAGATAGATAGATAGATAGATAGATAGATAGATAGATAGATAGATAGATAGATAGATAGATAGATAGATAGATAGATAGATAGATAGATAGAATAAAGAAAGGAGAGAGAGAGAGAGAGGAGGGGGACAGATAAACAAAAAAAGACATAGGAAGACTAAGATTAGAAGGGAGATAGAAAAAAAAAAAGAAAGAAAGACGATAGATAGATAGATCGAGATATACATATACATATATAGATTTAGATAGATAGCTAGATAGATAGATAGAATACATATAAATAGATATATTAACATAAATGTACGAGAAAATGTGATATACTATTCTGCTGTATCTCTATGTACTATTCTATGGTATCTCTATGTACTATTATATGGTATCTCTATGTCCTGCTATGGTGGAGGTCTGTCTGTATTTTAATCTCTCTCACAGGAACTGGATGGATGTGTGAGGAAGGCCAGGCAGCCCAGAGGATGTCACACTGATAACACTCTAATTGTTATCAAATCTGGACTATGAGTTCCCTGTAAGAAATAAAGATAAGCACAGAGCTCTGTATCTACAAACACCTACTTGTCCTGAGGAGCCTCTTCCTCTATGGACTGGGCAGCAGACACTTTCACTGGCCTGGGGCAGTACATATAGATAATAGGCCTGTGTATAGAGGCACCACAAGTACCAACAGACCTTGCTACCTGTGATGACCTACCTGCGATCTGCAGAGATTCCCTTCCAGGTCACAGCAGGCAGGAGGCAGGGCAGGGGACTCACTACACTTGTGCCTGGGCTGCTATATGAGGAGATCTGACTACTGGATAATCCCTTAAAATGGGTGCAATGTACACAGGACAGGTCCTGTCCAACCTGCACTCAACAATCAGCAGCAGGGTAAGAAATACATTCACATTACTGGATAATAGAGCAATAATACTGCACAGGCAGGGAAAGTAGAAGGACAGACAAAATAATGACATCAGAGGGAGATCAGAGATCCAGCTGTCTGCAGCTATAGAAGATGGTGTGATGGTGTTGGTGATGTTGGGGGTCTGTATAATTGTCAGGAAGCGGTGGTGTCGGTGGATTTTCTGGTGTCTGAAGCATGGTCAGGCAATGGTGGTGTCGGTGGTTTCAGACCTGTCGGCACTCGGCAGATGTAGAAGCAGAGGGTCCTAGCAGCTACTCACCCTGATGCTATCTGCTCCTCACTCATCCACACCGGCTGCAGGAATTTTAATTGCATTTAGAGCCCTGCTATCTGTATACAGTAGGAGCTGTCAGTCTGCACTGTCCATGGGCTGGTCCATACTCTGCATAAAGTCTACCTGGTAGGCCAGGGATCTCTCTTGTGTCTGCAGATCTTATCAGAATTTTTACAAACCTGTTGAGGCAGAGAGGGGCCCCCTTGAGGGAGATCCCGATAACAGTGTCATTGCACTTTACTGCATTGACGATCAAAGGGGCGCTCACACAGTGTCGTTGCATTTATTCTTAACCAGTCGTTGTCTTGGGGCCCCAGGCCAGCTCGGGGCCCAAAGCAATTGCTTGGTTTGCTTGCCTTGTAGCGATGGGCCTGGGTCCACCTAACCTGTTTATATTACTGTTAGGGGACAGATTTCTAGCTATAATCCTCTGGCCAATCTTTATCACTGCAGTGCCTGTTTATCCACAACAGAGCAATTACCAAATGGAACCACAAGAAGTGAGATAAAGACTGAAGTACCAGCGCCACACTTTATTCTCATCATTATGATGGCTGTATTGGTGCTCCAGGTGGGGTTATCAGAGATGTAAACCCCCAGAATATTTACAGAAAGGGACCATCTCAATAGCTGCACCCCCAATGTAGAGGGGGGGGGCGCGTTTCATTAACTCATAATGAAAGGCACACACAATCACTCACTTGCTGATATAGCCCATAACATAACAGGGATGCATATTTGTGTAGGTCCACACTTGTCGCTGCCTCTTTAAGGATCTGCCAGTTAGTACATTCAAAACAGATCTGTTGCACTGGGGCAGCATCAGATGGCTACACTATAAACTTTATTGCTGTCTACTGACTTTTATCAAAGGGCAGTAGTTAGGTACCAACATGATGGAAATGTGGTTGCAACAGCTGAGGCGGGGGTGAGGCATAGTATATGCCACCCCATCTATTTGTAAATACTCAATTAAGTATGTTCGCTCCTTGGTGGCAAAGACAGTCTGTAAAGTTGACATGAATAAACCAACCAGCAATCACATAGAGCCCCTGGGTGCCCATTTTGAAGTGAACTGATGTTATCATGGAGCTCCTTCAGTGTATAATTAGTCTTAGTAGTTGGGGGGAACATAAACAGCAATAATGATCATCATAGTGTTGGAAGGCAACATGTATTCAATTATCAGATGTTTCTGGAGGGTTGAAACCTGATTACACCTGGCCTGAAATGCCAGCAGAGCAAGTTTACCCAGCAGGGTGTTCATGACAAGGAGTCATAAATGGGAATTCATATCCTCAAAGGATGTTCTCGAATAGGCCTCCTGTTGTGAGGTATAGGGGTAGAGGAGCCTCAGATAAGACCCCCTGGGGAGGTTATACCAACATCAAAGGCCAGCTGTTACTAAAAGATGACCCGATTCAAAAACAGTGATTCTTGGACATATAGTTCCCCTAGTGGGGGCTATAACATGCTTCCTGGAAAGATGAGATACTTCCTGTTGATTAGGAAGGGTGTCCTCTTATGAATTGGCATTGGATAAGCAGACAGTGGGTGTTTATGTGGGTGGTGTCTGAGTGGACTTTAAAAGCAGTCGTCAGCTAGAATTATTTCTCTTTTGCCTCTCTTTTGCGCTTGAGCCCGGCTGAAAGATATCGAATACCGAGGACGCCCATATGTAAAGTATTATCTGTGCTTGTTTTGTCTTATATGCTCTGTAGTATCCTTTTAGTGTTTTATGCTAGCATTTCTACTTTCTTTATAATAAATTAGATCCTTGCTTATTTAAGCAGTCTGTTTATTTTTATAACTAGCATTGTTATTATATCCTCACCATTAACGTTATCAGAGCGTTGATAGACTATCATAGGAATAGACAAGATAATACATGTTTAAAATAAATAGGGGAGGTCCTAAACTACCCCACATTTATTTCACACTGTAATCTCCAATGGCAAATGTAGCGCTTACTCTTGATGGAGCAATTTGGTATGATGAGTCATCTGTTCTCTGCCACAACTCTAGAACCGCTTCACCTTGTTACCTGATAGCGTACTGCAAAGACCTATATCATCTCATGGATTAGAATATTACTAACTATATTAACATATTGGAAATAAACATCAGGCTATTGAATTGCAAATTAAAGTGATACTAAACAGAGAAGTGTTAATTGCCATAATTGATTCACATAAATCATATATATCTCAGCACTGTATTTTTTTAGGGTGAGAGGGTGGGTGTATACGTTCCTGAATTGGGTACCCCTGAAGGTGGCTGCAAATACCTGGCACCTAATTGGTAATTTACAGCCTGCTAGCAGTGGGGCCCGATCTTTATGGTGGTGCATGTGTTACCATCTTTTTAAACTGCACCCCCCCTTCCCCACCAGAAAAAAAGGAGTAAAATGCAGCTTACTAGTCCTTAGGTGACATGTCTGCACTCATTTTCCTTTTAGACTTCTTTCCTATTTTTTACTGGTAAACCTGAGGATAATTAACTTCTTGTTCCTGGGTGGCGATGACCAGTCCACTTCTCCAGTGTTTCTTTGGAGAAAATCATCCCTTTTTTAGTTACTTTACATGGGGAATTGAAGGTTAGTAGTTTAAAAAAAAAGATAACATTGTTCCTTTACCAGTCATGTTGGAACAGGAAGGGGCCACCCCTTAACTGTTCCCACAAAGTTGAGAGCATGCAATTGTCCAAAATGTCTTTGTATACTGATGCCCTAAGATTTCCCTTCACTGGAATTAAGGGACCAAGCCCAACCCCTAAAAAACAAACCCCACACCATAATCCCCCTTCACCAAATGATTGGTTGGGGGGGGGGACTTGATTGGCCTGCAAAGAGTCCTGACCTCAACCCAATAGAATGAATTAGAGGGCAAACTGCCAGCCAGGCCTTTTCTCCAACATCAGTGCCTGACCTCAGAAATGCGCTTCTGGAAGAATAGTCAAACATTCCCATAGACCAGTGATGGGAAACCTTGGCACCCCAGATGTTTTGGAACTACATTTCCCATAATGCTCAACTACACTGCAGAGTGCATGAGCATCATTGCCATAGACACACACCTAAACCTTGTGGACCACCTTCCCAGAAGAGCTGAAGCTGTTATAGCTGCAAAGAGTGGGCCAACTCAACATTGAACTCTACAAACTATGTCTGTGATGCCATTAAAGTTCATGTGCGTGTAAAGGCAGGCATCCCAATACTTTTGGTAATATAGTGTAAAGCTTGGTACACTACATTTTTTTTCATTCAACCAAAGTGTTGGACAAAAAAAAAAAACTGACAGATCCCTGCTCAAACAGTGTTGATACAACAATCACCCCCATCACGCTACTATTTTCTGACACAGGGGACTCCCCCCCCCCCCCGCCAGAGTTTTCTGATCATCACTCGCAACCGTTAGACTGGCTTCTTTTGAACAGACAGCTGTACACACGGACCAAAAGTCGGCTAGGTATACTTGGCTTTAGAAGACCATATGATGATTTCAGGATGGGGTCTTCTCCTTTATATCTATGATTTTGGTGTAGTTTAACTTTTCTGCGTTGGGTTAACTCTAGTCGATCCAACATATACAGAGTTAAGTGAACGCACACATGGAAAAGTTGAATATTATCTACAAAGGACAGCTGACTTTCTCTACTAACATGCAGTTAAACCATGAATTTCGCTTACATAAAAGAAACCACTAGTGTACTGATCTAAAATAGTCTCCACAAAGCTGTTGTCCTAGAATATACCAGATTTATGGTTTGTTGAAATCGCACATTATCATTGCTGCTCAAAGTCACTTTGACCACTGGCTTGGTGTAATTGATTGCCTTGTAAATTCCTATTTGGGAATGCTGCAGCAGCTGGTAATAGTCCAGCTTCATAAACCAAACGTAATGTAATGTCTGCTCTTGTAATGTATCACTGAGTAGCCTCTGGTTAACAATGCAGTACGCTCTGGATGGACTCAGAAAGATTTTTTCCAGGGTATCAGCCAAGTTTATCACTCCAAAAAAGCAGACAAATCTTACATCAAAGTACTCTGGAATAGTTTAAAAGTGAATTCAGTACTCATTTCAGATGGCAATGTTAAGTGTACTAGAAACTTGTTTGTAGGCATTAGAGAGACCCTGCTGTCAGACCATTTATTTTAACCACAATCTTCACATAAGATTATACAGTATGAGCATTTAATGTATTATATGTGTAGCACCCTCCTAGGTAGGTGCTAGGTAAAGCATAGAGTGGCCCTGTCTGCTTATCAGGAGGGCTTGATCTGTTAGTTAGCCTGTCACATGCTTCCAGGTGTGACCTGTTGAGTCTGGGGAATCTCCCCACTGTATCCAATGCGGGACCTTGTTGGACAGTGGAGGAAACCTAGCCAATAGCACACCAGGGTTTTTGACTGTCCCAGTGGGTGGGCATTGCTGCAATGCATCCTGGGATTGGAAATAAATCCAGAAGGGGCATGTGACCGGGTGTCTTTTGGCAGGTGCAAAGTCCCAGGAGGAGGTGGACGGCTGTCTCTCCTCCTGCTGAAGTGAGGAAGGTGGTCCGGGCAGTCGGCAGAAGACTTCAGGAAAAACAGTGTCATGAGTACTCAAGGATCTGCCCAGGGGTCTGTCTAAGAGAGGGAACCACTCCAGAGAGGTCAAGGAGATCAAGGAACCAGCTCACTCAGAGTGTTACAGGAAAGGGGGTGCCAAGTTGTTAAAGCGGAGTTACAGCCATTTCACTCACCTGTCCAACGGTCCAGCGATGCGGCCGCCCGAAGCCTCGATCCTCTCCCTCGGCACCGGCATCACTGCTGTGGGCACCCGGCTGTGACAGTTTGCGGCTTCACAGCCGGGTACGCACTGCGCATGTGCGAGTTGCGCTACGCGCCGTGATTGGCCGGCAATCTTCTGGGACCTTTGACATGTCCCAGAAGATTGCAGGGAGGGAGGGGGAGAGGAGAACTTCCGCTCAGCGCTCCGAGCGGAAGAGGGAGCGGGTACCTGTCAAAACTAGGTAAACGCTCCCCCCCCCCCAAAAAAAATGACATGCCAAATGTGGCATGTCAGGGGGTTAGGACCACCTAAAGCGGAAGTTACACTTTTGGGTGGAACTCCGCTTTAAGCCCTGAAGATTAGGGATAAAGGGGGCACCAGGAAGGGCCCTGAAGTTGTTCAGCAGTACAGTCTACCTTAAGGAATAGCTTGCCTTAGGACAGTATTACCTCAGGAAGCTTAAAGAGAACGTTTCAGAGCCAAGGGCAATGTGAAGCAGCGGCCTAGCCATGACTAGCTCAATTTGAGTGTATTCAGCGTTACTCATCGTTAACCAGCATTTATTAAAGTCATCCCTGCCTATTGTGCATAGTTTAATTCAGTTGGCATATCCCCCTCATCCCTTCTCCTATCCAAGTTCCTAATAAAACATAAAAACCAAAGAACCTGGACTGATTCTTGTCTGAGGTAAAGACACTTGGAACTATGTCAGAATGTTCTGCTGTTGCTAAGGGTAACCCCAGGGGGACCCGTCACCAGCAGCTCCCTTGGGAGTAGTCAACTAGAAGAAAACACAGGCGCCACTCTAAGTGCAGTAACTTGAAACTTTTTTATTTGGATAAACCGCTAGATAGGGGGGTACTCACAAAAGGGATGATTAAAACAGCTCATAAAACACA
This sequence comes from Pelophylax lessonae, assembly GCF_965119305.1. Classification (NCBI taxonomy): domain Eukaryota; kingdom Metazoa; phylum Chordata; class Amphibia; order Anura; family Ranidae; genus Pelophylax; species Pelophylax lessonae. Next base: position 329,228,284 of record NC_138771.1, on the reverse strand, counting down.
CTCCGGTAAGGATCAGGATGGCTCGAGCGGTGACAAGTAGACAGGCTGTAGCGGTAGCTGCCGCACTTCCTCGTCCCGGGGACACTCAGATGACCGTCCGTCGTCACTTCCGTGAGCGTGATTACGTCATGGCGCCGGCGACGCGTTCTCGGAGCATGCGCTCCTTCCTCAGGCCGATATCGCGCCATTTTGGATGTGGGCTTAAGTAGAGAGGGAGCCAGAGTCTGCCCGGTCCTAGTGCCCGCCTTAAATTCAAATGTTGCGGCGGGTTATGTTATTCTAATACATGTAGCAGCATCTAACTAATATGGCTGGAAGATTTTTAATATATATATTAGCAGCAATTCACAAAATGATGATGGAAATTTTGAGCAGTGGTTAGAACCAACAAAGCACAATATTAAAGCAACCTAAAAGCAAAAATCTAAAAATAAAAAATGAAGTTAAATTAAACTAACAATATGCTTATAATGAGCAATGTCATTGACTATAAAAATTTTTTTGAACAAATGGAAGTTATTGAATTCGAAAAATAAAATAAAATAACAGTAAATGAACAATGGAAATAAAAAATAATAAATAAAAATAAAAGTAAAAATAAAATGAAAATAAAAGTAAAAATGGAAATGGATAAAGAAAATATAAATATAATATAGTAAAATAATATATACGTGGATTTCCTGATATGATATATGTAATAAAAAAAAAAAAAATTATTTAACATTTATGTGTATGCACATGTTATCAATATGATCTTCATGCACATAAAAACCCCATGAATAATAAATAGATAAAAATATATATTATAATTAAATATATATTAAAAGGTATAGAACAAGGGGATATGCTAAAAACAGCTACATAAATAGAAATACATATATACTCTCTTGTAGTAGTCCATAAATAGGATGTCAACAAGGAAAATTAAAAAGAAGGGACAGAAATCTGTTCAGGGCGGACTATATGAGCGAATTTGTTTCGATTTCCTCATTTAAGCCACCCGGCACTAACGTATCCAGGGTGTAGATCCAGTACGCTTCCCTTTGGCACAACCGCTTAAAGCGCTCGGCTGGTGCAAAGGTGGCTGGTATGGACTCTATGATCCATACTCTCAAGCCAAGGGATGATAGATCATGAAACAGCATTTTAAGAGCTGCCACCACCCCAGGTGGATTAATAACATTCCCAAGAGCCAATTCTGCAGACTTCGCAGAAATTGTACCAATGATGCAGACTATGAAGAGCAAAGTGTTATGCTAAAAAGGAAATTTACAGATAAGGCCTTCCCAGAACCCCTGTTAAATCTCGCCCAGGACACGTATAAGACTGGTTACGTACGACATGAGAGTAAGACACCCAACACCCAGATTGGTATACTGAGATTCATCACTCAATTTCACACTAAATTTAAAAAGATGGAACAGGTTCTAGTGAAACATTGGCCAATTTTATTGGAGGATCCCCATCTTAAGGATAATTTGCCATCGAAACCTAGGGTCACCTATCGAAAGGCTAGAAATATTAAGAGTATGGTTGCTCCTAGTAAATTGAGGAAACCACCCACACCCTCTCAAGCGCGACTGTGCCTTATCCCGCTCATAGGCATGTATCAATGCCGTAAAGCATTATGTCTAACGTGCAAGCATGTAACCCATGGGCAAAAAAGTTTTGAGGTTAAGGACAAAACATATCCCATCACCAAATTCTATAACTGTTCCACGGACTACGTCATCTATTGCTTGACATGTCCTTGCGGACAGTTTTATGTAGGAAGAACTATTCGTCCCTTGAGGAAGAGGTTTGGGGAACATCGCAGATTTGTAGAAGCAGGGGAGGATAAGCATAGTGTTCCACGTCACTTTCTGCTGTTTCATGATCTATCATCCCTTGGCTTGAGAGTATGGATCATAGAGTCCATACCAGCCACCTTTGCACCAGCCGAGCGCTTTAAGCGGTTGTGCCAAAGGGAAGCGTACTGGATCTACACCCTGGATACGTTAGTGCCGGGTGGCTTAAATGAGGAAATCGAAACAAATTCGCTCATATAGTCCGCCCTGAACAGATTTCTGTCCCTTCTTTTTAATTTTCCTTGTTGACATCCTATTTATGGACTACTACAAGAGAGTATATATGTATTTCTATTTATGTAGCTGTTTTTAGCATATCCCCTTGTTCTATACCTTTTAATATATATTTAATTATAATATATATTTTTATCTATTTATTATTCATGGGGTTTTTATGTGCATGAAGATCATATTGATAACATGTGCATACACATAAATGTTAAATAATTTTTTTTTTTTTTTTTTATTACATATATCATATCAGGAAATCCACGTATATATTATTTTACTATATTATATTTATATTTTCTTTATCCATTTCCATTTTTACTTTTATTTTCATTTTATTTTTACTTTTATTTTTATTTATTATTTTTTATTTCCATTGTTCATTTACTGTTATTTTATTTTATTTTTCGAATTCAATAACTTCCATTTGTTCAAAAAAATTTTTATAGTCAATGACATTGCTCATTATAAGCATATTGTTAGTTTAATTTAACTTCATTTTTTATTTTTAGATTTTTGCTTTTAGGTTGCTTTAATATTGTGCTTTGTTGGTTCTAACCACTGCTCAAAATTTCCATCATCATTTTGTGAATTGCTGCTAATATATATATTAAAAATCTTCCAGCCATATTAGTTAGATGCTGCTACATGTATTAGAATAACATAACCCGCCGCAACATTTGAATTCAAGGCGGGCACTAGGACCGGGCAGACTCTGGCTCCCTCTCTACTTAAGCCCACATCCAAAATGGCGCGATATCGGCCTGAGGAAGGAGCGCATGCTCCGAGAACGCGTCGCCGGCGCCATGACGTAATCACGCTCACGGAAGTGACGACGGACGGTCATCTGAGTGTCCCCGGGACGAGGAAGTGCGGCAGCTACCGCTACAGCCTGTCTACTTGTCACCGCTCGAGCCATCCTGATCCTTACCGGAGTGTGTTTTATGAGCTGTTTTAATCATCCCTTTTGTGAGTACCCCCCTATCTAGCGGTTTATCCAAATAAAAAAGTTTCAAGTTACTGCACTTAGAGTGGCGCCTGTGTTTTCTTCTAGTTGGCCCCAAGCAAATCTTCTACTTGTCACTAGAGCTGCCTCAGGAGTGCACCTTGAGCTTTTTATGGACTTTTATGGACTTTTTTATGGACTTTGCCATACATGGAATTCTCAATCTGCTCTTTTTACTGATTATCATTCACTCTGGTTAATTGTGTGTCCAGTGACATTGGTATAGCCCCTGGTGATATTTATTCCCCGTTGTGCGCCAGTTATTTTTATTTTTGGTTATTTCCCTTGGGAGTAGTGCTACATATGTACAGGTTCCTGCACCAGTAGAAACATTACAGCTGATCTCCATATACATACAGTATGTTAGAAATATCTTACCTGTCAGAATACATGGGGCCTTTTTACCAACATTTTCACCAAAGATTCACATATTTTTTGTGTGTTTGCATGTGGGTGACGTACTGGGTCATCCAGCTGTGCGAACCCCTGACACAACGAATCATGGTGACCGAAGTGATTGATCATAGCAGTGTCGGGACATGGTCTCGTAGAGCCCAGGGCGACACGCCAAACTGTATAAGCATTATGTGTCAATGAAAATTCCCCTAAAAAACACTGAGCAATGCTATATGCACTGCACAAAAGCACTGCATGCTTACCCCCTAAGCATAAACTCCCCCTCCTCCCAGTACAACTCCACCCCCCTTGCTGAAATCCCCCCCTCTCAGCACAAATCTTCCCCCCCCCAAAAAAAAAGCTCACCCCCCCTCCTAGCATAATTCCTCTACTACTAAAATGTCCCCTCCTAGTACATATCTTCTCTCCCCTTCCCTTCCCCACCAACTTGAAATCACCCCTCCCAGCACAAATTCCCCCCAAATTTCCCCTCTTAGAACAATATTTACCCCCTGCCGCCCCTCCCCCCCAAACTCCCCCTTCCAACACAGATTTCCTCCCCTCTAATCTCCTTATGGCACCCCCAACCTCGCAGTGCCCAGGGCAGCCGTCCCTTCTGCCCACCCCTTGTCCCGGCCCTGGATCATAGCGATCACATAATTACAAGGTAAACAAAACAGTCGTAACTAGCTTTAATTCATGACTGTTTTGCTTACTATTATGATGCTGTGATTGACCCACATCTAACACATGGTACTTGGGCCAATCACAGCACCCTGTACTATGTGATTAGCTGTAGCCAATCATAGATCCCAATAGTAAGCAACTGTCGTGAATGAAAGCCATATATTTTTACATCAAAAACTATTGCTTATAACAGTGATCATCAAATTCCTAATCACCCCTTCACAGATCAGCAGAAAGGGCAAAAGAACCGCTCCAGTGATAAGGTAATCCCAACCATCAAAATAAGGTGCAGCAAGGATCCGCAGTCCAGGCAACTGTAATGTATAGAGAGAAATAGCCGCACTCCAACTTGAAGGTGAAAAATATAAAATCTGTTTTATTCATATCCAAAAGATAAAATCAATTCAAAGTGTATCCATAATACAGTCAGAGACAAGAGATGAATGCATAGTAGTTGACGCATTTCACGGATAAACGTCCGCTTAGTCGTAACCATGCACATACATGAAGAGATATTGCTTAAATAGTGGCTAACACTTCCTGAGCTCATCCTTGATCATCGTTAATTGAGCACCAAACTGCAAGTCATCCACACCCAGTTCACAAATGGAAACAGCCCAGCAAAATTTCATGTATGGAGACACCACCCACAGCAAGGCAATTGCAATGGGTATGAAAAATAGAAGACAGAATAAAAGAGATAAAAAGCAATAATAACAAAGATAATGTAGAAAATGTAGAGAAGATTGTTTGGTGACACTGAACTACTCTGATTTCACAATGTAAAGAAAAAATAATAAAAAAAAGAAAAAATTGTAAAAAAAAAAAAAAAAAAAGGGAAAAAAGTTGAAAAAGTTAATAAAAAATGACCACCTTAATGACCAGGCCGTTTTTTGCGATACAGCACTGCTTTGCTTTAACTGACAATTGCGTGGTTGTGTGACGCTGTACCCAATATACGTCCTTTTTTTCCCCACAAATAGATCTTTCTTCTGAGGCTATTTGATCACCTCTGCGATTTTTATTTTTTGCGCTATAAAAAAGATAGACAATTTTGAAAAAAAAACAAAAACAATATTTTTTTCATTTCTGCTATAAAACATATTCAATAAAAAAATGTAAAAAATGTAATTTCTTCATCAATTTAGGCCAATTTGTATTCTGCTACATATTTTTGGTTAAAAAAAAAATCTCAAAAAGCGTATATTGATTGGTTCACACAAAAGTTATAGGTTCTACAAACTATGGGATAGATTTATGAACTTTTTTTTATTATTGTTTTTACTAGTAATGGCGGCGATCATCGATTTTTAGTGGGACTGCGACCGTGACACTTTTTGGGGACCAGTGACACTAATACAGTGATCAGTGCTAGAAAACAAATGCAATGTCACCGTATAAATGACACTGGCAGGGAATTGGTTAACACCATGTCTGTGTGTCCATTCAGACACAGGGCCGCAGCTCGGCCCCGCCCCCTCGCAGACCCCTAATTGGCTCACTTACTTTGATTGACTTGAGTGTGGGGTGGAGGAACATGACTGGCCCGCACAGAGTCTCAACCTCACCGTGATTGAACACCTTTGGGATGAAATAGATCGCAGACTGCAAGCCAAGCCTTCTCACCCAACATTAGTATCTGACCTCACAAATGTGCTTCTGGAAGACGGGGTCAAACATTTCCATGGGAAAGGCAGTCCACAAGGCTTAGGAGTGTATTTAGGGAAATGTTTGACCATTCTTCCAGAAGCACATTTGTGAGGTCAGGCACTGATGTTAGACGAGAAGGTCTGGCTTGCAGTCTGCGATCAAATTCATCCCAAAGGTGTTCTATCAGGTTGAGGTCAGGACTCTGTGCGGGCCAGTCATGTTCCTCCACCCCAAACTCGCTCATCCATGTCTTTATGGACCTTGTTAGTGCAATATAGATTTTTATAATAATATTTACATATAGTAGATAAGCCTGGAATGTATTAGATCTTGTATTAGAAGTATTAGATCTTAATTGTAATTTAAATGATTGTCTAGTCTTCTCGTAATACCTTTTAATGAGTGTTTTTAAACCATAAGTACATGTAGTTGTATTTTTTTTTTTATATCTTGGTATCATATTTCCTCCAGTGTCTTTTAATATTAGCTCAACATCAAAGTGTTTCTCCAACTGGAAATAGGGAATGTATTACTTCTGCTGTGCTTATCCCATAGTCATAACATTTATTCATGGTTCTAAAGGAAATTAGGCCAGGGTGGGGGAGGTATAAATAATTTGGAGACCCTGGCTTCATAATATATCTTCTGCAAAGACTGAGGTTACTGACAAGAGTGCTTCCTTATGTAAATAAAAGTGTTTGAACAAAGCACAGCTTCCAGTGCCTAGCCTTCTTTCCATGTGCTTGCCAAACTGCTCTGACACAATAGCATAAGTATGTTAACCCTTTCATTCAAATGGTTGGATATGTGTCCCATTACTGAATACAGACTAAAAGATTATTATTATTAACCACTTCCCATCCGGCCTATTGTAAAATGACAGCTGGATGGGTAATGACAGTCGGGCGGGAGCTTTCTAAACTTGGGTGGATGTCATATGACGTCCTCCCAGTCATGCGCCTCACCAATCGCAGTGATCACATGTTCACAAGTAAGCAACTATAATGGGTGGCTTTCATTCACTCTTGTAAATGGTCACAGTGATCACATGGTATACACGGCCAATCACGGCAGCCCTGTACCATGTGTTAGCTGTGGCTAATCGCAGCATCACAATAGTAAACAAGAGTCATGAATGAAAGACATTCATGACAGTTAAAACAATTGCTGTTACAGTCATAGGCGTGCGCACGGGGTGTGCCGGGTGTGCCTGGGCACACTCTAATCACCATGTGTCTGTTAGTGTAGGGCCAGCTGTCTCCCGGGATCTCCGTCTTTGGCACTGAGGGTAGTGAGATACTCGGGGGAGAGGCGGCTGTGCTGTTGGCTCCAGCAGATAGTGAGATAGTGAGGTATATATATACACACACGCATGTGTGTTTGAGCTTTGGAGTGCACACCCTAATCCAATAGGCTGTGCACGCCTATGGTTACAGTGATCATAATTGTAACAAGCAAACATAGTGTAAAGAAAAAAAAATGATTACCTTCCCTGAGTAGTACAGTGCCACTATGGTAACACTGCACTACTCGGGTGACAGCTTGCAAAAGAAAATTGTAAAAAGAATTATAACTTTTTTTTCATACTGTCATCAGTCAGGGGCCCTAATCACCACCACTCAGTATCCCTGATCACTGCCATAGCAGTTACAGTGTCCATAATCACGGCTACACAATTACACACTGCCACGCCAGTTACAATGTCCATGATCACCGCCAAGCCAGTTACAGTGTTTCTGATCACCATCACCATATGTCATCATGAGGACTTGCTATCCATTTTTTGATTGCTCTTCAGAGAGCATCTGACAGTCAGGAAGCATTGTATCTCCTCCTCACCACCTGCCTTAACCCCTCAGACCCTACACAAGCAACCCCATTCGCCTTGAATTGGTCACAATTGACAGGAGTGCAGCGGGAATAATTCCTGCCACAGCTGAAAAGCAAAGCATCGCAGCCATGAAATGTGTATACCCCTGGCTGCTGCCTCTGCAGCTAAAGGGTGTAGCAATTTTGGGGTGGTAAAACAGCTGCTCATCCACAAGGTTTTACTATCCCAACCTCACATGTGAACAAGCCTTAATAGTGCAGCCAGTTACAGTTCTCTGATCATCATCACACCAGCCACAGTGTCACCAAACCAGTGTAGCTAGAATCAGTGTTCCTAATTGCCACCACACCAGACCAATGCCACATCCAAAAGTTTTCATGACCATTACCACACCAGTCCCAGTCTAACCAGTCCAGTGTATTCCAGCGACAGTGTTCCTTATAACTGCCACACCATTGCAGTATTGCCTCTGCCTGCCACCTGTACTAACCCTGTTTATTGACCACATTTCTGCCTGTACCCTGGACTGATCTTTTGCCTGTTTGCTGACCATGTCTCTGCCTGCGCCTTAACTGACCCATTTATACATCTCGCTGACTATGCTCCTGTGAGACACCAATACCAGCCATCCTCTGCTGATAATTGCACTCCTGAAACCACAAGAACTCTTTTGTTCTTTCTTTCTTATCTCGGATACTTCCTGGCCAGTAAACATGGCATTCCTGGGGGTAGCCACATACCAGTAGGTGTCAGGGCACTAACGGCAGAAGGGCTCTAGGACCAAGCATATCTTCCAGCACTTGTCAGGGCACCAACTGCAAGGACTCTAGGACCCAGCATCTCTACCAGCACTGCACTTCACATGGGCCTTTATAAGGAAGCCTATCAGTAGCTGCAGTTGCTGGTTGATCTTTGGCTCCTCCAGTGTGTTATCTCAGTGATATTCCTGTTCCTGTGTCTCCTGTTACCGACCCGGCTTGCCTTTGAGCGGTCTCCTGTTTGCTTCCTGTGTTCGACCTCGACTATCCATCTGACCACGTCTGCTCTGATACCTTTCTGGCTCCTGACCTCAACTATCCAGCGGACCACATCTGCTCTGATTCTCACCCGGCTCCTGACCTAGGCTTTCTTCTTACCACATTCCAGTCTCAGCATTATCTGCAATACCTCAAGGGCTCAAGCTGTCTGCTGATTCTACACCAGCACACCAATTGTACTCTGGAACCTTCTGCACACATTCCAGCAGGCGACCAGTGCTACTTCTGGCCTGACCTCTCCTGTTTTCCACCCTCATGGGGGTCTGGAACATAGCCGCAAGGGAAGCCCTCTTTCTCCATTGGCCTCCAGCACCAGGTACATGATAGTTGGCTAGGTTTTCTTGGCTTATAGGAACTGAGACTGCTATAGGTGATGATACACTAAGCTATATTCCCTGACCACTCGTATATAGAGGAGACCATTACAGTTCAATGATATATGACAATTTGTTGATTTTTTGGTGCTCAAGATACAATGGCGGGTACATAACCAGTCCAAAAATTGGAAAAGCCTCACACATGTGGCATTGCTATACTCAGAAGAATGTCCATGGTGTTTGTGAAAAATATCTTAGTATATAGACGTTGTGTAAAAAAAAAAATAGTTTTCATTTCATTCTTCCTCATTTTTCTGGAGCTCTGGTGCTCCAAGGTGCTCCTTGGATTTTGGGCTCCTCTATGTGACAAGATCTCACACATGTGGTATTGCCATACTCAGGAGGCATGGAAGAATGTGTTTTGGGGTATTCTTATAAGTATGACTACACTGTGTGTGAGACATGTTAAAAATTACAACTTTTTAATATCCTAATTTTTCAAAAAAACTGAGACAAAAAATTACAACTTCAAAACTCACATTGCCTCTTACTAAATACTTTGGACTGTCTTCTTTTAAAAAAGGGGTCATTTGAGGGATATTTTTTTTCTCCCTCCCTTGAGTCCATTTTGGCCTAAATGTATGTAGAAAGATTATTTATTTCCAAAATTTGATAAAAACTAAGAAAAAAAATTTCAAACAATTTGAAAATTTCAATTTTAACATTTCTGACCCAGTGGTGATTAAGGGTCCATGCACCCTGGACATTAAAAATGCTGCTTATACAGGAGTCTTGCATTTTTTTTTGTTCTTCAGCCTGATGAAGCAGCTCTATGTTAGCCTATGTGTCCATGCACATTAGAGAGTTTGCAGGCATATTTTCAGAGCAGTATTTAGGGCCAGAAAAAAAAAAAACCTTCAGAATCACTTTTTTGAGAGGAGCTTTTAGGCAGAATAAACACCTAATGCTCCTAAGGGCAGGGCACATAAACACGCCTAAAAGCGTAATTTAGGAATGTTCAGCATTTTAAAGTGTACACTGAAAAATGAGCGGAGGGGAATGTTTTGGAAAGAAAGGCTTACACAAGCTAATGCCCATTACGTTTCCTAAAATCCGCAATATGCGTCAATATGAACTTTTTTATGTCGCTTTTTTCTGCCAGAGGTTTTGCCATTTTTTCTGCTCCTAGTGTTTGTGGACCCAAAATACCACCAAAAGAAAGCTCTATCTGTCTCAAAAAATATGGCTACAGTGTTGCATGACTAATAACATGAGTAATTGTTATTCAAAGTGTGACAGCGCTGAAATCTAATTATTGGCTTGGACAGGAAGGGGATAAAAGTGTCCGGTATTGAGGTGGTTAGGGACAATAAAAGTGTTTTCATAATATTATTATTATTTTTTTTTTAATAATCTGCAGAACTAAATAAAATGAATATGCAAACAAAGGATCCCCTGAAAAAGAGGATAGTAAGGCCAGCCATAGACGGTTCTAATCTTGGTCTGGTTCAGCAGGAATCGGTGCTGATTGGAACCGTGTGTGGGCAGGCTGAATGTACCTAGTTAACTGATCGATCGATTAACTTGGGTGCAACCATGCTTCAGTTGTAATTATAGCTAATGGCTTCAATAGCCGGTAGCAATATTCAATGTCTTCTCCCAGCGGGGATGGCTTCCTCCTAATGAAAGATGAGGTAGTCTAGATACCAGTAGCATGTCCCCTTTAAAAGTAATAAAAAAGCAATGTTCAGAATGCAAGGCCTTGCTATTATCTTCACCGGCAGTTAGAGCTCAAAGTACAAATGATTCCCAAAATGTAGCACAGTGTGAAACAAGCAATAGAAGATAGCTAGTTCTGATTAATTATGATCCACTAACTGATCCAAATGTAGGGTGTCTTTATACAGTATTCAAGAGGTGTGGTAGCAGTGGACTTTGAGCAGGTGCTCTCTCACCAATCCTGATGACCCTCTTATAACTACTGGGAGACCAAGCAAAGTCAACTGTCCCACTGACTCTGATACGATCAGCGATGCTACAGAGATGTCCGCGACATAGCGAGTGTCGTCTGTCCCTCCTGGGCTGAGTCTGCAGACAGCTGGATGGCATGCAGTAGACTACTATCCTCTCTCTCTCAGCGCCAGACGGATGTACACACGATAAATCCCAGGAAGCAAGAGCATGCGGGCCTGGTCAGCAGATCCCTTTATAGTCTCTCCCACATTTCTCCCCTGGAGCGAATGGCCTGCTGGGAGGTGTAGTTCATAAACAGTAGTGCAGTAATATCTTTTCAGAAGACTACAGTTCCCACAATGCTCTCTTCCAGTCCCAGGAGTATGATGCATGAAAACCAACACTAGGGTAGCACATAGACAGTCTAAGACAGTGTTTCTCAACTCCGGTCCTCAAGGCACACTAACAGGTCAGGCTTGCAAGAAAACTGAAATACACAGGTGATATCATTTGCAGCTCAGTGATTGCAGAATTCTAGTCTGCATCTTCCCAAGGTAATACTTAAAATCTGGCCTGTTAGTGTGCCCTGAGGACCGGAGTTGAGAAACACTGGTCTAAGAGACAGTCTGAGAGAGCAGAGAACAAGTCTGCAGTGTCAGATAACTGTAGTCCGCTTCCGGCTACAACTGGGTACAACTGGGTACATAGAGAAACCATAGATTGAAAACTGCCAAGAGCAGAGCCCTTCCAGTCCTTTTGTATTGAATTGTATTGTACCTGTACTGTCTCCCTTTACTTTGTAAAGCACTGCGCAAACTGTTGATGCTATAAATCCTGCGTTATAATAATATGATAATAGAAGTTTTTAATTCTGAAGATTGTTCAAGCTGCAGTTTTCCTTGGTTACAGCAGAAATCAGTGGTGAGTGTTAAGGGAAAATCTTTTTTTGCAGGTTGATTTTATTTGTATAGTTGCTTTATGGACAGGGTCACTTTAACAATGAGGCAATTTCAGCTACAGGCAACTGCTTGCTTCATTATAGTGCAGACGCCTCACAATTTCTGCTCAACCTGTCAACAACACTGCAAATTTCTTCAGTTCCCCTATATACCTGGTAGGCCTGTATTTCTTATCATTTATATGCACATTGCACATTTAAAAATCTCAGTTGTGTTAATGCTAAACTACAGCGATTTAGAAAATGTCATGTAATGCAGCTGGAATGGCTTTTTTTCACTTACATGGTAGGCATCGGCCTAGTTCTCCCTGTAAGTGTCCTATGATTCAGCCCCTAAGATGGTGACACACATTAAAATATGATAATACTTTTCCTCTACAATCTTCTATGAATATACAATGGATATAAAAAAGTCTACACACCGCTGTTAAAATGTCAGGTTTTGTGATGTAACAAAATGAGACAAAGATAAATAATTTCAGAACTTTTTCCACCTTTAATGTGACTTATAAACTGTACAACTCAGTTGAACAACAAACTGAAATGTTTTAGGTGGAGGGAAGTAAAAAAAAAAAAAATCTAAAATAATATGGTTGCATACGTGTGCACTCCCTTAAACTAATACTTTGTTGAAGTACCTTTTGATTTTACCACAGCACTAAGTCTTTTTGGGTATTCGTCTATCAGCATGCCACATTTTGACTTGGCCATATTTGCCCACTCTTCTTTGCAAAAACACTCCAAATCTATCAGTGAGGGCATCTCCTGTGCACAGCCCTCAGTTTACCCCCACAGATTTTCAATTGGATTTAGGTCTGGACTCTGGCTGGGCCAATCTTAAAACTTTAATTAACAAAGCCATTCCTTTGTTAATTTGGATGTATGCTTTGGGTCTCTGTCATTCTGAAAGATGAAGTTACTCTTCATGTTCAGCTTTCTAGCAGAAGCCTGAAGGTTTTGTGCCAATATTCCCTGGTATTTGGAACTGTTAATAATTCCCTCTACCTTGACTAATTCCCATGTTCCAGCTGAAGAAAAATAGCCTCAAAGCATATGCTGTTTCCACCATGCTTCACAGTGGGTATGGTGTTCTTTTGGTGATGTGCAGTGTTGTTTTTGCACCAAACATATCTTTTTGGAATTCTGGCCAAAAAGTTCAACCTCGGTTTTCATCAGACCATAACACATTTTCCCACATGCTTTTGGGTGAATTCAGATGTGTTTTTGCAAAATGTAGCCAGGCTTGGATGTTTTGGGGTAGAGTGGCTTCCATCTTGCCACTCTACCCCATAGACATATGAAGATGAAAAAGGAGATTGTTGTCACATGTACCACACAGCCAGTACTTGCCAGATATTCCTGCAGCTTCTTTAATGTTGCTGTAGGCCTCTTGGCAGCCTCCCTGATCAGTTTCTTCTTGTCTTTTCATCATATTTGGAGGGGACATCCAGTTATTGGTAATGTCACTGTTATGCCATATTTTCTCCACCCGATGATGCCTGTCTTCACTGTGTTCCATGGTATATCTTATGCCTTGTAAATTCTTTTGTACCCTTCTCCTGACTGATACCTTGGACCATGGCTTTTGCTGTAGGATGCGACTAAGAAAATGTCAGGAAAATTCTACTAGAACAGCTGAACTTTATTTTGTGTTAATCAAAGGCAATTGAAATGATGGCAGGTGTGTACTGACTCCAATTAACATGAGGTTGAATGTGCTTGCTTAATTCTGAACACAGCTACATCCCCAGTTATAAGAGGGTGTGCACACTTATACAACCACATTATTTTAGTTTTTTTAGTTTTACCCCCCCCCCCCCCCCCAAAGAAAAAAAAAGATTACAGTTTGCTTTTCCATTGAGTTGTAATCACATTAAAGGTGGAGAAAGTTCTGAAATTATTTATCTGTTACGTTCTTTTACATCACAGAAACCTGACATCTTACTAGGGGTGTGTAGACTTTTAAATCCACTGCACTAAAAACTGGTGTGAGTTCATAGGCAAAAGTACCTAAACAGTTTTTTTTTTTAGTTAGGCTGGCTTTCACACTACAGAGTTTTCAGGAAATCTAAATATTGTACGCTAAATAGCAAGGTGTACGGCCAGCTTGGTCAGGGCCATATCACTAACAGCTCATGTCTTGGGAACTTTAGCTGCCAAAGAAGAAACAAATCCCATCAAGCTGTCAGGCTGCAGAGCGGTAAACCAGGCATTGATCTGGGGGAGGAATTTAGGAAAATGTACTAACCACAGTTGTATGTAATACTGCACATTTCATTGTGGTGTGTTAAAACAATCCTACTTACTTTGTCTTTTGTGTGGTTTCCAAGAAAGCACATCTTGCCACAGGCATCTCACTGCTGCCCTACATAAGCTGTCAGAAGGGGAAAATCAAGTGATGTAACAAGCAAAACCTTGGAATTTAAATACATTCCAGAACATAATTTGGCATCGGAAATATAATTAGAACTTTATAAGGGTGTCCACAGATAAGCTTTAAGCATATACAATGAGTCTATCAAGCCTTTCCTAAAGGAAGTTATCATCTAGTAAAAATATTTAAAAAAAAAAATGTTTAACCACCATTGTAATAAATTTTGCCACAGTTCATCAGGGCTGTTTTAAAATATTAATATCGTGTGTACACTGAAAAATAAATGCACTCTTTGTCTTGGCACTAGAATAAAAGTCAATCAGTGGATCTTCAAAATCAAGCTCTATTTACGGTAGTTAAAATACAGCAGCATTTCAGTTGTTAAGCAATCTTATTTTCAAGGAGTTTAAACAGTTCTTGTTCTTGCTAAATGAAAGATTTTTATTAAGTACACAAATGTGCAGTAGCCTTAAAATTTTAGTTAAAGCAGGGTTTCTCTTCCTGCCAGTCAGTTAACATACATAAACAGAATTGTATTCAAGTTCAGCTTACCAATTATTAGATGTGGTGGCTGCATTAGTTCTGTTTTTTAGGATTTAGCTTTATTTTCACGTGGTGATTCAACCAGTAAGTCTGTTATTTTTCAACCTTCTTTAATAGACCTGTCCAGACAACAATGCAAACAACTGCTTCTTTACCTGCTTATTATTATTATACAGGATTTATATAGCGCCAACAGTTTGAGCAGCGCTTTACAATGTGAGGGAAGACAATACAGTTACAGTACAATTCAATACAGGAGGAATCAGAGGGCCCTGCTCATTAGAGTTTACAATCCAGAAGCTTATAAAGTGATAGCTTAAATTCAGCTTAATTTTTAAAGTCTATCTAAATCTGTTAGTACATCTAACACTACCCTATCTCCAGACTGACAATGCTGCTGTCCAAAGGTGTCTGCTTTACTGCTTAATCCAGAATGCAGACACCCTAAGACAGAAGGTGTGTTACTGGTTTGGAGCGCCAGGTGAAATAAATGAAAAAAAAATAGTCTAAAAAAATAAAACTTGCAACCACCACACCTAAGGATTGATAGGCTGAAATATATTACATCTTTTGGAGTTTAATATCGCTTTAAAGTAAACCTGTTGCTCTGTTCTCTATTGACAAAGCACTGGTCCAGTTTAACCACTTGACAATCGCAGTTTAGTCAAATGATGGCTACAGCGCGGTCGTCCAGTTCTAAGAGGCCATCATATGACGGCATTCCATGATCGTGCCCGCCGCACACTCGGTGGACGGAGTCAAAGATCCAATCAGCGGCTCTTTACCAAGTGATCAGCTGTGTCCGATCCCAGCTGATCATAATGTCAACAGAAGCCGGTTTCCGGCTCTCTTCACCGCTCCTTCTCACCCTGTCAGCATGGACTGTGGAGAAGAGGAGAAAAGAGCCAATAATCATTTTCTGCCATTATGTGCCCACCGCTGCTGCCAACCAGTGCCCACTACTGCTGCCAACTAGTGCCCACTGTTGCCAATCAGTGCCCATTATTGCTGCTAATCAGTGCCTACTACTGCTGCCAATCAGCACCCACCACTGCTGCCAATCAGTGCCCACCAGTGTCTCATTATCAATGTCGCCTCTTTATCAGTGCCCACCAATGTCACCTCATCAGTGCCCATCAGTGCAGCCTCATCAGTGCTGCTTCATTGGCGCACATCAGTGAAGAATTCCTCCAATGGGCAATCAGCAAAAATTATAAGAATGTGTCTGTAACGTATATGTGGAAATAAAATACTGTAAAGCCACATCTAGTGCTCTCTGCTATTGCATTGAATTTGTTTAAAAGATTAAAAGAACACACAGTCTAGCACTTATAGTAGGTGCATATAATGGGCGCTCACAGTACAAAAAGTAATGGTAAATAACTGGTATAAAGCACAACCCCTCCTAAACAGTATAGTTGGGCAAGTCTAAGAAGTTCAGCAGTCAATATGTACTACTCTAATACTTCCAAAAATATTAATTGATTCAGAATAACAAATATAATAAACAAATCTGAATATACAAATCAAATTCCAAAAACAAATCATTCTAACTTACCGATAATGATGAAACAAATCATTAACTTAACAAATAAGATAAATTGACAAATCACACCAACACAGGGTGGCACTGTGGGTGTGTAACAAATATAAAAAAGTGCCATGTCTTACTAATTAGAATATTTGTGGAACTGTGGGTTGGGAAACATGGACTTTAGAGGCTCAATTATTATAAAAATACAAACTGTATTCAAAAGTTATAAAAAAAACTAAAAAATACATGTACACATGATAGGAAAAACAACATCAAAAACACTACATAATTAATTGGCTTATCCCACTCCAGCACTAACATAGCAGGCTGATAGAGAGATGAGCCTGATAGTGTTAGAATATACCGCGGATAAGGCTCAACATGTTTCGCGATACACCGCTTCTTCAGGAGCCTATTTTCTTTTGTAATCTTTCTTTTATTTTCTATCAGGGACTGGTACCTCAGATAGATATAGAACTCTTAGTCGTAGGAGTTGGCATATCTATACAGGGAACAATGTTCCCTCTAATTTTTTACTGTGCTGAACAAATAAAAAAAATTCTGAGCACAAACCTTTAGACTGAGCAATTTCATCCACAGTGTCCATACAAAATGCAGAGTGCCCAAAGCATTGCCCCCAATCAATGCAGAGTGCCCCCTTAACATCACAGCCCCCCCCCCTTTACATCACAGCCTCCCCTTACACCACAGTGCCCTCAATGTCGTGATTAATTCAATCAGGGCGAAATGTCTCCCTGGTTGAGGACATCATGCATGCAGCTGTACTGTTGACAGTTGAGTACAGGTGCCTGGAAGAGCATATATTGGAGTGCGGCTTTCATTTATCCATACTTTTCATTGGAACCATTTTGTTGAATGTATATTTTGGATAAGTGCAAAAACAAATGATTTTACTAGCCCTCCTAGTTGTTATGAGTGGTTGACTAGCTTAGCAAGAGAAATTAGGTGGAGTAAGCACCATAGTCTACAGAAAGCCTATATGTTGACAACCAACAGGGCTTAGTAGCTGGGTGCATTTCTAGAGGAGCAAAAGGTATTTTTTTGTGCTTGTAGGATCTGTAAAGGGAAAAAATAAAAATTGAGTGCAACACTTTTGAGAGGATGCAGGGCTGCACTAGTTGCATGGATAGAGGGAACATAACCCTATACATAACAAGCATTTAACCCTCACGGGCGGGGGGGGGGATCACAAGGGTTTTTTTTGTTCAAGCTGAACTCTAAGGAGATATATAATATATTATAAAATGCATTATAAAAGTGTATACATCTGATTTGAATCTGGCATAAGTCAATTGCAGTCACTGTAGAGCAAGGCTGGAGCAACTAGGAAGCAGCAGCGCAAGGAGCCACCAGCCCAAGTAGCCAATGAGTTCACATGCTGACAAGAAGCGTGCTGATAGGAAGAGTAAGCAGAGTGACAGATAGATGAGCTTATCAGTGTGCTGCTTCTAGTGACAGAAAAAAAGTAATGCAGACAAATTCTCTTGACTGAAATTAAATATTGCGTCAACAGCAATTTTGTTATTCTCTCTTTTAATGAAATATTCACTTTATCTTGTGTGCTTGGAGTTCTGCATTAAAAAATTATATTGAGACATACGAATAGTGATGCTGTTAGCATTTGTAGAATTGGTATAATCTAATCTGGAGTTCTTAGTTTAAATTATTTTGATTCATTAATAATTCCTTTATTAGATTGAGCAAATCTGCTTGTTAATTGCACTACTTTTTTGTTATTTTAGTCTAGCCTGGTAATCAGTAACTGTTCTAAAATAATTGTGCATGGTTACATTTGTCTAGGAATGCTTTCTGCAAAATTTTTGTGCAGACTCTGTCTAGAGTTTAAATATGTGAAGTCTCCCAGTCCGACAGCGCAGCCCATATTCATAAACAAAGTTTCATATATTCTTTTGTTCAGTGCACTCAGACTACATGGTAATGAAGATTCATGCTCTTACGCCATAATTTATGTTGGGAAAGAATCACAAGAGTAATTTGTTTTGTCGTATTTAGTTCAAAGATGGCATGCAAAGGCAATGCACAATTGCATTTAATCTAATGTAAACTTTTTTTTTTATTGATAAGGCTAGATTCACATATGTGCGGGTGGTTTTTTGCTGTGGGCCCACACTTGTTCCCCCAGTCGCAACCAGCCGCACAGAAAAACAGTCTGGATGTGTGCAGGTGCCTTTAATTCTAATAGTATGCCGCATGCACTGGACATCGTTCCTGAACTGGGGACCACACTGCACTTGCAGTTCCCGTGCGGGCTGCAATTTCTAAAATGCTGCAGGGGGCCTTTTTTATGTGTTTAATTAGGTATGGCAGCCAATTCAAATGGGCTGCCCCACCCATGAAAAACGCAACTCGCAGAGCCACATAGGGGAGAACCCAGGCTAATAGAAAAGTATGTGAAGGTGTGCTAATACAAAAGTGATCAAATAATTGAACTGTGTACTACCAGGTTGATCATAAATTGCAACAAAACAAATATAAGAAAATGTTGCAAAGACAGCGTGTTGTAAATAAAGACAAAAATTTGTAATAGATAAAGTGCTGGGTGAAGTGAAAAAGTCCAAAGTAAAAAGCCTCTTAGAGTGTGAGATCTTCAAACAAGTCCATAGGAATTGAGACTGCAATCAGGGTGAAGATGGTTCATTGATTTAACCCCTCGAGTGCTGAATGCAGATCTCCTGTGTGCACACAATAAATTGGCCGCTTACCAGATGCAGAGTAACAATAGAGAATAAACCTCGGTAACTAGGCTGGGAGATGTACACCAATACAGCAAGTATCGCTGCAGGATGAAAGTGCCACTGTTGCACCAAGCCGGGACCCGGCGGTAACTTCAAATGTCATCCACAGACTCTCCGCAATAACATAAGGTAAGCCAGATGGAATGTACATAGGAAACAGAGCAGTCGATAGTGTATTACCTCTTAAAAAATGTATTGACACATACACAGTTGCACTTACATTTAGACGGTAGAGATTAGCTTGACAAACAAGTTCCTGTGCGGATTGCTCAGCCGCCTGCAGTGCGGACCGAGCAGTGTGACGGTACAGCCCTCCACCTGACGCGTTTCCACAAAAACTGGCGTCCACTGGGAATGGAGTATGGCTTGGAACGTCACTTCCGGTTTTTATACGTTTGAGGAGAGAGACTTCCCGCCGCACACAGCGGAGTCCCCTGTACTTAAAATACAGAACTTCCTGTTTTTACCCTTTACAGCTGAAGCTGCAGGGCAATATAAAAACATATAAAAATATGTTTGTAATTAAAATAAAAAATCTAAACATTTAACACAATTAACAAAAACTAAAAAACAAAAAAAAAATATTCCCCTTCTTTCCTTTAAAAAAAGTTCTAAAAAACATATAAAAAAATATAATAATTTTGTCTAGCTCCAGAAGGAACACTTTTATGTGAGGAGAAGAAGACTCTCCCCTTCACATAAGGAAAGGAAATTTGAAACACATATGCAATATGAGTGGACACAGATATTACATAACATATTACATAATAATGGCTGGGAAAAAATTGATAAAGGCGTTTATGTCCCACTCCACATTCAACCCAAGTCCCACTCAACCCAAGGGGTTTATAACATTTGAGGTCATAAATCCATTAGGTTTCTTTTTTCGAGATGGTTCTTCTCATATTATCACCTCTCCAATATGGAGTATATGTTTCTATTGCCATTACTTCTAGAAAGGCAGGGTTCTAATGATGGAACTTTAGAAAGTGTTTAGATAGACTGTCGCCTTTAAAACCCTTCCTAATGTTTGCCAGATGTTCACCAACTCTGACATTGAGGGTACGGATTGTTCTTCCGATGTATTGGAGGCCACAACTACACCTTAAGAGATAAACTACTCCTTTTTGTGTGACAGGTTATAAAGTTCCTAATTGGATATATTTTTTTGGTAACCAAAGAACTAAATTTAGAGGTTTTTATAGTCCTGGAATGGTTACATACTATACATTTTCTACAGGTAAAAAAACCTTGGATGTTGCCAAACATAGAAGGTTGACTAGGCTTATTAATTAGGTTTGGGGCAACTAGATCTTTGAGGTTGCGTGCTCTTTTAAAAATCACTTTTGGTTTGTCAGGAAGACTCGGGCCTAGAATTTTATCCGCCTTTAGAACCTTCCAATGCCTTTGTAAAGTTTTATTTATCCACCTATACTGGTTTGAAAAGGTGGTGACAAAGGCTGTCCCAAACTTGGAGACCTCTCCAGTTTTTTTGCCAGCATTGGCAGATAGCAATTCCGAAGGTTCCAAGCTTTCGACAGCCCTAATGTCCTACTCCAACTGGATGGAATCCTACCCCTTTTGGATAAACTGCTCTTTAAGAATGTTGGCCTGTGTATTAAAGTCACCCTTACTTGTACAGTTGCGACGAATGCTCCTAAACTGCCCCTTTGGGATGGCCTCTAACCAGGTCGGATGGTGGCAACTATCCAACGATATGAACCCGTTTTTGTCAGTGGTTTTAAAAAAGGTTTTTGTGGAAAAACCACTCCCTTCTCTGGAGATGATGAGGTCAAGAAAATTGACCGATGTAGAACTACAATTGTAAGAAAATCTGATGCCCCAATCATTACAATTGAGTTCACCCATAAAGCTGTGGAGGGATTCCTCACTACCCCTCCACATAACAGGGAATCATCAATGTATCGCCTCCAGAAAAGCGATACATTGATGATGTTACACTGTGGCAAATTTTGAATCTCGTAGGGCAAAGCTGGAAATTTTTCATACGTACAGTATGTATTTAGGGGATTCTACAGTGACCACCAAAGTATGGGTGATTTTACACTAAGCACCAATGTGAGAGAGGAATTTACACTGACCACCAATGTAAGGGGGAAAATCCCATTGGTCACCAATGTAATGGGCATATTTTACACCCCCTAAATGTGATGAAGAATTTTCACTAATCACCAATGTAAAAGCAATTCTACACTGACAAAAAATGTAAGGGGGGGTGTACACCAAAGCCACGTACACAGGGGCCGAATGTTCCTTACTCTATCCCCAAAAAAACAAGAACAAACAGCCAACATTCGGCCCATGTGGGTGTGAGCCGGTCCAACAGAAGCCGGCCTTTCACCCTAGTTCTGTTGGACGTGCATGCTGAAAAACCAACAGCCAACCAGCTTTCAATCAGTGCTCTTAGCCAATGGCTGTGATTGAAGTGTTCTGGCAGGGGGCTGTCCCCTTTCAGAACACTACAGCTCAGTGGGGGAGATCGCTGTAACGTCTGCTCACCTTTTTACTCGAGCCCCCCATCTGCTCACTGGCACAGCACTTCAGCACTAGAGCAGCAAAAAAACAAACTCTGCCCATCAGTGTGATATCATTTATTCATTCATTATTAGGAAAGAGGAGGAGCTTACTCTCTGTGCCTGCAATGTAGTGACAGGGCTTTACCAAAAATGTTGGGAGGTATGCTGTAACCCCTGGGCAACTATCTAAAAATCAGGACTGTTTCAGCAAATCCAGGACAGTTAGCCAGTATGTTATGGCCATACAGTAAATTTTTAATTATTACTAAGGGCAATTTGTTTTTGTATTGAGTGGAGAGGGATTAGAACACCAGTCAGGTATTTTATCACTCTCTGTGTTCCTGCTAGAGAGATTCCCTCTCTCTAATTGTACATTTTACCGATATCACTGAAAGGAAAATAAAATCTGAAATTTTGGGTTGTCCCAGAAAGGTAGTTTTCTAATGGGGACACTAGACTTTGGTGACAACCAGGGATCCTTCACTTTGGAGGGATTTCCTCTCACTTCCTGTTTGGTTATAGGACAGAAAGTGAAGGTAAATCTCCCTAATGGGAGACAGATGGCAAAAAACTAAAATAATATTGTCTATAACTTCCCCTTATTCTATCCAAAATGAAAACAAAGTTTTGCCTTTTTAGATCAACTTTATGCGTAGTTCACAGGACCGGGTGACCAATGGCAGTTACAAATGTGGAGCCTTGTTGACTCAGTGGCCTTGGATGCTCCAACATAGACATCTCCCTATCATAATTACTTACTCTGTTCAATTCCATCTAGGAGTTTTTTGTGTTTTCCCATCCATCTTTTTGTGTTACAGCTATGTTTGTTGCATTTGTATTCATTTAGATTGTGTCTAAAACCAAGAACAAAATTGTAATATATTGCAACTTACCAGTTCTTAGATATGGTGGCTATGTTAGTTTTCTAATTTCAGGCTTTTTTTCTTCTGATTTTCATGTGATAATCCTTCCAGTAACACTTTTATTTTGTAGGGTGACAACACTCACTCACTATACTTTATCTATGAACTAGCAAAGTTGTCACCCTAGGAGAGTAAATGTGTTGACTACAGAACACCCTTTATCTCTTCTTATTTCCATAACATAAGCGGGAGGTGTTCTGTAGTACCCCCAGAGAATTGGGAATAATGATCCCTAATAACACTTAGCAGAGGCAAAGTACACAGGAAGTAATCAGCTAATAAGTTTGCTGGCAGGATCAACGGGTATTTTTGAATTTATTGAACGGATGTAACAAAGTGCTTTTAAGGGTATATTTAATCGTTTAAAAGGGAGCAAACATGAGAAGTTGGAGTCTACATACAGTTTAAAATAATACAGAATTAATCACAGAGAATGGAGCTCTGTGTTAATGGCCACAACAACTGTGCAGCCCAGTGGACTTAAGTACAGAAAACTTGGAGCAAAATGGTGTCCTCTCCAATTTCTACAAATAATTATAACTGTTTTCCTTGTGCATTTTCCTCTGTACTCAGCACTTAACAAAATATAATTTGAACCTGCTATGTATGTAAAAGAAACCAAATAAAGACTTGCATAACAAAAAAGCTAATTTCACGATGTGAATTTGCATTTCTTCTTTTGCTGCATAGCAGCTTTTTTTCAGACTTACAGTGACTCAAAAGATATAAGAAAACTCACTGATTAAGCAGTCAAATGACAGTTTTGAAATAATAGCATTATGTATATATTACTATTTGATTTGTGTTCATTGAATCATTTATATTTATAATTCGGACAAAGAGAAGATAATGTTTAGCTGGAAATGACATGATTGCATTTTTAAAGTAATTACAGAATTTAATTTGTTCCTTAACCATTGCTTAAGCAAACATTAAATACAGATATGACAGTATAGTCAAACCCTGTAAGTTCAGGGATTTCTAATTATACGTCCAGTAGCAGGTATGCTGAATGATTTGGCCATGCCCTTGAGATAGTGCTGGTTTCTGTTAAAGAGGAACTAAGTAAAAATATTGGGGATCGATCACTCCAGGATAGAAGTAAGTCATTTTTTCCCTGCACTGCATCGTAAAGCACGCTGCATTTACATCCGTGCATTGTGGTACTCTAAAGGTCAAGTGCTCTGGGTTATATCGGTTATGTGAATTTGGGGTGTCATTCAGAATTAATACAATCACACCGCAATTCACATACTGTATATTGTGCTTTGTGGCTCATGTGCAATACATGCGCATGTATAGCGCATGTATAGCCTTGATGCAAATGGTTTTAATATGCTCACAAATAGCCATGCCAATATTCTTGAATGCAAAAATATCCATGTTCACATCCGCATTAGATACTCAGAATCAGAAGTTATTTCAACACACGTACATGAAATTTGAAAATACGTGAACCAGGATCATTCCCTACCATTCCCTACCATGAAATATCAAAAAACTCCTACTAAAGATAAATGAATAGATTAAATTAAAGCGGGCCCTCCCTAAACACCTAAAAATGCTGAGGCATACAGCTCTGCATGCTTATATCAAATCAGCCTAAAGTCCTTTAATAAATGCAATATTTTCTATAGTACTTACATAAATTTTGTTCCCACTTGCTTTCCCTAAGGCATTGGTGATGTAATCCCGGCTTCACAGATGCTCCTAGAAAAGCCATGTCACTAGTTCCTTCAGTGCCAGTTCACATTGGTGTGATGTGGGAACCCTGCAAATCCACTGTGGTTCTTGCATCGCACCCAACTCGCAGGAAGTTCACACTGCCATATGCAAACTGCTGGGGGTGTCAATACAAAGTTAGCAACACCCCCAGATTAGTTTGCATATCGCAGTGCGAATTGTCAGTTCGGACAGGAATCGGATCACAAAGATGTGAACACCCAAGCAATCTGATTCTGGTGTGGACCAAAAAAAGGGTCCTGTGTGACTTTGGTCTGAATGCGATGCAAATTTAGCCATGAATTCTGTATGACTGAATTTGCATCGCACAGACATCACATATGATTTGCAGATCAGTGTGGTGCGAATCACATGTGATGTCTGCCATCAAATATGTGTGAACCGGCACTCAAGGTAAATCACATCTGATTTTGCACATATGACATACAGGATCCAGAATGGATTATTATTCTTTAATAGTAAACTGAATTTGAAGCAGCGCATGTTCTGTACAAGATCTGACACAGCTTGTTTTTTTTCCTAAAACAAGCCACTCCAGATTTTATACAGGTCATGCACCAGACCCAGACGCTAGCTATCGAAGAACTACAAGCCGTTCCAGATCTCAGATGACGTATGCAGGAGATCTGGTGCAACGTTGTCTGTGGGCCACCCAAGGGAAACAGAAAGACGAAGCCAGCCCCCCGGAGTAATGTTATTTTTGAAAATGATGGTGCAGTACTGGAGCACAACAGGATTCTATTCACTGAAATTGTGGCACGCCTTGACAATAAATGGGCAATAACATATGTTAGTGTACTCGCAGTTTTAATAGGAGGAGGGGTAGAGAAGGTCCACTATAACAGCATTTTAGATGCATATAAAATTCATTATACAGTATATGTGTTTTACATTATTTCAGAGTACATGTCTGTACACAAAGTACCCTTCTGAAACATAAACAAAGAAATAACATGTAAAATAAAATTGTGTAAATCCCTCATGCTAAAAATAATAAGATAAAAATAAATGAATAAATAATTAAATAAATGCAGCTGAAAATGTGAAAGAACACTGGCAGTGCAAAAAATAGGTAGTTAATACTTAATAGAACAAAAGTACTTGCGAAACCAGAGTCCTATAACAAAGTCCAAAAAAAAATGGGATGAAAATCCAAAATAAATAGTCCAAAATAAATGCACAGTCCCACAAAGTTATTAATTGGAACAAAACTTAATTCAGTGCATTCTCAAGTAGAAGTCAGTCCCATAAATGGAAGATAAATTAAACTCCAAAACACCACCACTGCTGTGTGACATCCAAACACGCTCCCATCAGATAGACACTCACCACACATTTATGCCCCCCATTCGCATGGCTAGGAAAAAGCGCTGAACGATCAAACGTTAATAGACTCCTATACATGGAATTGAACCTCTACTGTTCTTTTTCTCTATTGGTGACTCCCAAGGTAACCTCCACCAAGGGGCTCCGTCTGCTCCCCCGGGCTCTGCTGGGATGGATAGGATGATAATGACGCTCTGTCCTCCGGAGTCTATTAACATTTGATCTTGTTTGAACATGTAAAATGCTAATAAAAAAAATCATATTGATACACAGAAAATGCTATTAGGTTGTGCATGCATTTTTATGAGCAGAAGTGTGAATACACCTTAATTCTTCAAAGTCAGTTGATTGGGACTGCTGTCAATGTCCAAACATCTCTAGCCAAATACAAATACAATTAAGTAAACAATGCACACAATCAATGCTATAAATTCAACAGACTGACATAGCAACTGGGTTGATACATTGGTTATCAATGATAGGAGCCAAATGCTGTTAGTTCTCATCTTGAGGCATTGAAGTGACACTAAACTGTGGTTTAAAAAAAAATCTATTCAAGTATGTATTCTTAAAGCGGAGTTCCACCCGAAATTTATACTTACCTCCATCTTCTTGCTCCCAGTCACCTGAAAAACAAATGGATAATCGCAATTTTTTTTTTTTTCACTTACCTTTTAGAGAAAATATACTCACCTTACTTCCTTCTTCCTCCCCTCGGCGGCCACGGCGATTCGTCACTTCCTGGCTTTTGCAATGATTCCTGGGAGCTGAACGTCATCGCTCCCAGGAATCATTGCGCCTGCACCGGACCCGACGTCAGTTCCGGGGCGCGCACGTCATTCCCTTCTAAACAGCTTCTGGGCATGCCCAGAAGCTGTGGAGGGATGACGTGCGCGACCCGGAAGTGACGTCGGGGCCGGTGCAGTGCATCGTGGGACCGAAGAAGGAGGAAGAGGACCGAAGAGGACGCGGAAGAGGATCGCGCTGGCTTCAAGCTGCCCACACCCGAGATGGCAGCGCTGGAGAAGACAATTTCAAGGTAAGTATTTCTCCTGAAAGGTAAGTGCAACCCGGGACAGATCAGAGGCTAGCCATTGTGGAATGTGCTAGCCCTGACTGTCCCGGGGGTATTTTTATAAAAAAATGTATAACTAGGGTGGAACTCCGCTTTAAGTCAAAGAAATACCTTCAATTGCTTTCAGTCAAAATCCATATATAATGAATAATGGATACTTTTTTCTCCATCCAACCTGATTCTGAGGTTAGAGGAGCTCTATAGAGATCCTGTCACTAAACCATTAATTTCAATAACAATCTACCCACAATATATGTGCATTCAATTATTCAATGGTTGTTGCCACCACACACAAATCAGGGATAAAAAAATGGGCCCGGGTGCACAGCAAAAACTGTCGTGCATATATTCAAAAGAGAGAGCGGCACTCACGAGTCTTGAAAGGTGAATGCACGATAATGGTTTTATTTTGACAATTTGATGAGGCACAAGCTTGTCTCTCTCAGGATAACAAACCCTGAGGAAGACAACCTTGTGCCTCGCCAAAACGTCGAAACAAAACCGTTATCGTGCATTCACCTTTCAAGACTCCTGAGTGCCACTCTTTCTTTTGAATATTTGCATTTGATTATTTTATACCTTTTATGCATTCTTTAAAAAATAGCCAACAACCCTAAAGCCATCAACTACTTACAGATTGGTCAGTGGAAAAATGGTTTAATAATTTTGTTTCCAAACCTGAGTGCCATACTGCATTGTCTTAAAAGTTTAGTAAAATGTCATAACAGAGCGCAGAAAAATTATTTAAAACCACAACTCCACATTCTCTAAACCCCTTCCATACCCATATCCCCAATTATTCCCAACATATTCAGAATATAGACTTCAGTAAAGGCACTACATGAGCACTTAAAAAGGCAGCAAATAGAGAAAAGGTAGGTTTTATCTTGCAATAAAAATTAAAGTGTATTTGTAGACTAAACATGGGTTGAATGGAAACATTTGTTTTGTTTCATTTCCGATTGATTTGTTTTGTTTCATTTCAGATTGATTTGTTATGTTACTAATTTTGTTTTGATGATTTGTTTCAGAAATAGTTTTGTTTCCTTTTCATTACATTTCATTTAGTTTATTCATTTTCTAACTAATTCAAAATTTTCAGAACGATTTGAATCCGGATCAGTTGAAAATTGTTCGACCAATTCAAATTCAAATCAAATTCTGTGTATTGAATAAATGGTTGTTAAGCAGCGGGCTGGAAAGCCAACGTAAAAAAAAAATGGCCTAGGGTCTTCCCCAAAATCCAGACTAGACCCTGATCCATCCATGCAGCCAGGTAGGTCAGAAAGTGGGGAGGCGAGAGAGGGCCCCCCCCTCCTGAACCAGACCAGGCCACATGTCGTCAACATGGGGGCTAAAAATATGCATCACACATACATACATACTAGGGCAGTGGTTCTCAACTCCAGTCCTCAGGACCCACTAACAGGACAGATTTTAGTTATTGCCTTGGGGAGATGCAATGTATTTCAGTTATCTTGCAAACCTGGCCTGTTAGTGGGTCCTGAGGACAGGAGTTGAGAACTACTGTACTAGGGGGAGTACAAGTGGGGGGATCCATAGTGGAGAAGGATCTAAGTGTTTTGGTAGATCATAGGCTTAAAAATTGAATGCAATGCCAAGCTGCGGTTTTCAAAGCAAACAAAGTCCTTTCTTGTATTAAGAGAGTTATGGACTCCAAAGAGAGAGAGATAGTCCCCTGTACAAATCATTTGTAATCATCTGGAATATGCAGTTCAGTTTTAACCACCAGTTCTCAAAAAGGATATCAGGGAACTGGAGAAAGTGCAGAGAAGGACAACTAAACTGGTAAGAGGCATTAGAGGAACTGAACTGATTCTCTCTTGAGAAAAGGAGATTAAGGGGGATATGGGCAACATGTATAAATACATAAGGGGTCCATATAGTGTTATTCACTTTAAGGTCATCACAGGGAACAAGGGGGCACTCTTTACGTCTAGAGGAAAAGAGATTTTGTCTCCAAATACGGAAAGGTTTCCTCACAGTAAGAGCTGTGAAAATGTGGAACAGACTCCCTCCACAGGTGGTTCTGGCCAGCTCAGGAGATTGCAGCTGCAGTGTATGCAGTAAGGAAAGCTGGCCGGAGGAGCATGGTGACGTCCCGTCTGTTCCAACCCAACGCGTTTCATCACACGATTGACATCGTCATATACATATACTGTTAGTCAAAGGAAAAACATCCTAATAAAGTGATCAAAAATTCATAACCAATGTCCTATATCCCGTGAAGTCCGAAGTGAATCGTTTAAAAAGTGCACTCATTTATTTCTTTCTTAAATAAATGAGTGAGCTTTTACGGTTTTACACTATCTGGATTCTGCTCTCTTCCTAAATATTACTTACCCTCACACATCTCTATGCTATTGCCTGTATATGAAGACAGGAACAACTTCTATAAGAATAAGAACTGGCCTGCTGGATATTATATGTAAAAAGGCACATTATCTGTATTATCATTTTACCAGCCACCCCATCTGGTGAGTCAGTTTTAGGGTGATCGGTGGAAGGATTACACAGGGTTTATTGCACAAATTTATTCACAGAAGAAGTTGTACAACGTTATATGCACTTTTGCACATTTTAAACACGTTTTAAACAATTCACTTGGGACTTCGTGGAATATAGGACATTGGTTATGAATTTTTGATCACTTTATTAGGATGTTTTTCCTTGGATTCACAGTATATGTATATTATATTTTTAAGTATTGATGAATTATTTGATGGTTTATATATACAATATTTATTTTATTGTATTGTATTGTATTGTATTGTAATATTTTATTGTATTGTATTGATATATATTTGATATACTGTTTTGATGATTTTGATTAATCACTTTGCTGTACTGTATTGTATTGATATATTTTTGATATACTGTTTTGATGATTTTGATGAATCACTTTGCTGCACTAGCACTTTAGCTAGAAAGATCATATTTATACAAACTGGGAAGCATAAACATGTGCCAGCCTTAAGACTGGGATGCCATTATAGATCACGTGCGTGGAAAGGCAGGCGTCCCAATACTTTTGGTAATATCGTGTATTTCTGTGTTTAACTGTTTATGAAGCCTTGGGTCATAACAAACAGCTGTTCCAAATCATGTTTACAAGAACCTTTTTATTTTCGAGAATATACTATGGCTTTGCTATCAATAGCAGCATTTTTAAATATCACACAGTACAGTATGGCTTCATTCCATTGCATTCCTGCCTGAGGAAACAGTAAAGGAAACCAACACCCTATAGTAGTGACAAATAAAGCTAGATAAGTTAAGAAAATATGCAGTGTGCTTGTAACCAATAGAATTCTGCTATGTTTATGTGAGATCAAGTTGTTCATAAACAGAAAAAATTGCTGCACTCACACATAAAAAGAAAAGAAAACATGCTAACGTGTAAAAATTAAGCTAGCAGTATATTATGTGAGTATGTTGCATAGCATTCTACAAGTTTTTGGAAAACCTAGTTCTGAAAAAACAATGTAAATCCCATCGTATTTTTTTCTTTTCAAAATGTATTTACTGTTGTGGAGGAGACATTCATTAGGCAGCAACATTTCTACATATTCTGGATTATATGAATTTATTTATTATTTGACTCTTTTTTAATTTCCTAATTTCACTACACAATAAAGGTGGCATGACCCAAATTTACATCCCAAACATTCCTTTTTGCCTGTCCTCACAGTAATTTTTCTTTTAACTTGTTCCTGAAGTAAGCAAATCTCTGTGTGACATCATTACTAGGCTTGCAAACAGGTTGCAGAGGCAGCTGCAGATAGGAGGATGCAGCAAGGTGACCTACATCGGTTTCTATTAGATGTGCAGTTCATTTCATTTCAAATCAAAATTCAAATATATCTGAATTTCCAAATTACAATAGTAAGGAATTTAAACGAATCCGAAATAACGAAATTACATTTTTGGACGAAATTCAAATAGATTTTTAATCGAATTCCAGAAGAGAATAAAATATAATAGAAAAGAAAAGAGTGAATCATAACAGAATACAAAATAAAAAAGAATAGGAAAAAAATAGAAAATAATGAAAAAGAATAGAGAACAACAGAAAAAAATACAATACAATAAAATATAATAAATTAAGGAATAGAATAAAATAAAAAAATAATATAATAAAATAGAAAGACTATCACCATCTTCTGAAATTCAATTTCCAAAAAAGAGTAAAATTTAATTCAAATAGAATAGAAAAAAAGAATAGAATAGAACAGAATAAAAAAGAATAGAATAAAAACAAAAAAATAGAATAAAATATCATAAAATAGAAAAACTTTAACCTTCTTTCAAAATTTGAACAGAGAAAATTTGAATTAGATTAGAATAGAAAAGAATAGGTTAGAATAAAATAAAAAAAAAAATAAGAGATTAGATTAGAAAAAACAATAGAATATAATAAAATAGAAAAGAATATAACAATCTTCCAGAATTCGAATTTCTAATATAATAAACTCGAATAGAAAAGAAAAGAATAGAATAAAATAGAATAGAAAATGAAACAATAGAAAGGAATAAAATAGAATAGAATAGAATAGAATAGAAAAACAATAGAATAGAATAGAAAGAATATAACAAAATAACCATCTTCCGCAATTTGAATATGATTAGACTAGAAAATAATAGAATGTAATAGAAAAAATAGAAAATGAAAGAATTGAATAGAATAAACAATCAAATAGAATGGAATAGAAAGAATATAACCATCTTCCAAAATTAGAATTACGAATAGAATAAATTTGATTTCAAATAGAATTTGAATTCAATTTAAATTTGAATCAATTAAAATTTTCCAAATTCGTTCAAATTGAGTTAAATTAGTTCGAACTCTGAAAATTCAAATCAATTTGAAATCAGATAAATGAAACTAATTCCAAAAACAAATTAAACAAATTTAACTAAACTAATTTATGTAAATAATGAATCGAAACAAAACTGAACTAAATGCATTTTTTGTTCTGTACATGCCTAGTTTCTATTGACTTAGGCACACTCCCCAGAACTACATCTCGCGAGAGTTACTTCCCTGCACACAGTGTTTGGGTAAGACGTTTGTAGTCAAGGCAGCAGCACTGAATTGCTGTGGAGAGGGACAGCGAGCAGAATAGGCGGAGTCCTGTAATCCAGCAGAAGAGAACTTAAACAGGGCTGACAACGGTCCTTGAAATTTTGGTATAGCAGAGGCAGAGTTGTCAGCCCAGAATAGAAAGTTAGGAGCTCAAATGATCTATGGTGCAATCACCAGGTATTTTCTGTACCTTTTTAGCATTTTAAGGAATAAAACATAAGGGAATATGCATGTACTGCAAAGAGTAGTAGTGATACAATTTGCATAATCTCCCATTATCACTATTCAACTAAAAGAAATATATAGAGCCACTTTATCACCAACTCTCCATTTAACTAATTGTCCTCAAAGTGGATCTTCACCCCCCCACCCCAATTTTTTTTAACCTCTTTATACTGGGTTGTGGGTTCTGCAGCAGATAATCACTCACCCAACGGATCTAGCATTGTCCTGCTGAGATATTCTTTTCTTCTGCCACCACTTGGGTCCTGCGCCACCAAGTTTTTATGTGACGTCATCTGACAGCTCTCCTGGTCTCAGCCAGCAGGCCTTTTGATGATACACTGCTAGGCGCGCCCCTCATCCTTTTCTGAATGAAAGACTAATGGCCGGAATACACGATAAGAAAATCAGCCGAAAATTTCCGTTCAGCGAGCGATCGGCCGATATTCTACTCGTTAATGTCCAGCCATCAATGAGCGATAACGATATTGTGAACGAAAAATATCGTTTGAATAACCCGAAAAATTCTGTCGTCTCGTTTGCGAAAGAACGATATTCTATACATTGATGTTGAGGTCGTTCAGTTTAACCTTATCACACATGCCCGAAAATATTTTCCCGGAAATGTTTGTTGACCCGGAAGCATTGTACAATGTCAAGAAGTTTCGTAAACACGAATGAAAAAAAGCTAAAGAAGTCCTCTCAGCCAAGATATAGCATGGAATGTCAAATAGATATGTGCCATGTATGTTTTTAGCAAATCTATTGGTAATGTATTCCCTATTTAAATAGTAAAGGACTTTTTTAAAATAAAGCATTATTCAACATTGTCCAATATATATTAAATGCATGATAAATTCCCAAAGAAAATCTAAAGAAGACACCATAAATGCGTAAACAAATTTTTTTATTGATTTTGTAACCAAAAAACAAAATATATATATATATATCATAAAAAACATAAAGATGTGTGCAGTGATGAAAATTTTGGCATTCTGGGGCTCATCCATATTCAATATCGCCCGTTCATGCACACGAACACTACCCGA
The DNA here is from genome assembly GCF_965119305.1 of Pelophylax lessonae. Lineage (NCBI taxonomy): Eukaryota > Metazoa > Chordata > Amphibia > Anura > Ranidae > Pelophylax > Pelophylax lessonae. Next base: position 329,195,164 of record NC_138771.1, on the reverse strand, counting down.
CGAACGCACGTGTGTTATATAGAGATATGTATATATACACACGGCTATATTAAATTATGTGTTTTAAGGTTGGTCCCACGCTCGTTCATGCTAGGCGGTCGTTGGTGCTAGGAGGAAGTGCGTGGCTCTAAGGTCACACGCACATTACATCACTTCCGCTTAAACGTGAAACGCGAGGATTACGTATCTAATCGATTGGTCTGTAACAGGTTTTTTTGGATCGTTGATGTTGGCAACGTTTTCGACCAACGAACACTGTTTCGATTGTCGGCGGGCACCGGTCGGGTGATATTCGGGATGTGTATGTTGGCAACGTTTTCGACCGACAAATACTTTTTCAAAAGTCGGTGGTCGAATGATCGGGCGATAGTCTAATCGTGTATTCACACCATAAGCCTCCAGGAATATGTGCATGCATATCCCAAGAAGCACAGAGAGCACAGTGCATGTCATTTGACTAGGCAAGTGACGTGCATCAGGGTTGAGACAAAAAAAAAGCAATGTTTGTGAAGCAAAAGGGATGAGGGGTAGAGGCGAGGGAAGGAGAGAAGTTTGTTTTTAAGTGTGAAGATCTGCTGTAAATTAAGTGAAAAAAATAACGTTTCTTTTTTGCAGCAGGAAAGATTTGCAGTGTTTGGTCGCGGTAAAGAAGGAAAGAGTTTAGGGAAAGGAGGCGCTAAGCGCTATGCTCCTGGACAACATCCAGGGCATCACCAAAAAACCCCCAAAAAACAATTGGCTTGCAGAGGGGGTGTCAAGCACATCTCTGGACTCATCATTGAGAAGACCCGCAGAGTGTTCAAAGTCTCCCTAGAGAATATAATCTGCGATGGTGTCACCTACATTGAGCACGCCAAGAGAAAGACCGTCACTGCCATGGATGTTGTCTATGCTCTCAAACGCCAGGGGAAATTCTAACACCCACCTACTCCTTTCTTAAATCTATATCCCTCCCTTTAGATTTTAAGGTCCATGAGCAGGCACCCTCCTATTTCTTCTGCATTGAACTGTATTGTATTTGTACTGTCCCCCCTCTAGATTTAAAATTGCTGCGTAAACTGTTTATGCTATATAAATCCTGTATATTAATAATAATAAAAAGTAAAGAGAGAGAAAGTGTAATGCATAGCTGTGTTGCTCCCTAATTGTGTTCAGATCTCAAATGTTGATTTTGAAGGCAAACAACTTTATAACTGTTTGTTTGTGTTCTTATTGGGGAGATTAAATTCTCTATTTGTAATGTTACCATTTTCACAAAAAGTGATGGAACAAGTTTTTGTTTTGTCTCAGAAACTGGAGGTGAAATCTGCCAATGGGGACAGCTGTCCCTAAAACAACTGTTGAGAATAATTCGATTTGCTAAATATTTTTTTTTTTACTTCCTTTAATGTCTCAGGGACAGGAAGTTAATGGAAATATCTCCATAGGAAACAGACAGGAAAAAAGGCAGCAGGAGCCTTAACCATTCCTTTTACCTCTACATATACCAACAAAATCTATATTTTACCATAGGCCTTTAATAGTGTTTTAAATGTATTAACTTAAAAAACTAAAATCCAATTGCCCCAAAATCTTTAGATGGAATTCATACTTTTTAGAATCTTTACAAAATCAACGAGACAGGTCAATCTGATGAGAAGAGACCTTTCACTGGTTTACAAAAAAAAAAAATCATTATACCTTTAAAAAAATAAAAAAATAAAGGATCAGATCTATTACTATTTACTAGACATGTGTACAACTGAAAAATTGGTTAGTTTCAGATTCATTCATTAAGTAAACCATTTTGTTTTATTATACATTTTTCGATTTGTTAGAATGATTCGTTTTTGGAATTTGTTTAGTACATTCAGATTTTTTTCATATATTCATTGTTCTGAATTGATTCATATTTTGGAAGATCTGCTATATTCATTTTAATCTGTTAATTTGTTATTTCGGGAGATTACTTATGCACTCTGTTTGGGTTGGATGGAGGTGGATCCTTAAGAATCTCCAAACCATAACATAACGAATAGAACAAAATAAATTTTGGATTCATTTGTTATGTTAACCCTGGGCTGTGGTTGTTGGGGTCTGCGGGCGGGGGCTTATCGGAAGCTGGAAGCCCCCTTTAACATGGGGGCCCCCAGATCCAGGTCCCCCTCCCCTATGTGAATGGGTATGGGGTACATCATACCCCTATTTATTCACCAACGAAGTGTACAAAAGTAATAAACACAAGAGACAGTTTTTAACAAATCCTTTGTTTAAAAAAAAAAAAATAGTGTCCCTCTTACCGTATGCCCGCTTTGATATTTCTTACAGTATATAGGCAGGGAAACCTGGCTATGGTACCAGTGGCACCGCCCCCTTCTGACATCATGTGCCTATATAAGGTATGTCAAAGCGTAGAGCGGGCATAACGCGTGAGGCTCCCAGGAGGCGAGAGTGTTTTCGTTTTTGTTTGATTTTTCGGGTCCAGCGGACAACGTGATTGACGATGGATTTATATTGAGGGTCACTATTTTTTTATTTTTTAATACAGGACTTGTCAAAAACTTTCTCTTGTGTTTATTACTTTTGTACACTTTCTTGGTGAATGGGTAGGGGTACAACGTACATGAACGATACCCATTCACATAGGGGGGGGATCTGGGGGCTCCCTTGTTAAAGGGGGCTTATAGATTTAGATAAGCCCCCCACCCGCAGACCCTGACAACCACTGCGCAGGGTTGTTGGAAAGAGGCCCTTGTCCCCATGAACAAGGTGCTTTGGGGTGGGGGTGCCCCCCCTTGTTGAGGGCATGTGGCCTGGTATGGTTCAGGAGGGGGGCACTCACTCGCCCCCCCCTTTCCTGACCTGCCAGGGTGCATGCCCGGATAAGGGTCTGGTATGTACTGGGGGCTGGGAGCCGACGCAATTTTTTACTTTATTTTTTTGACAACACTTTTTTTTTTATTCAGCTGTCAGTGGGGAAACCCATTCACAGCTGATGACTCATCGGTTGTTAAGGACGCTGTGGCCAGCTTGAAGGCCTTGCTTCTTAACAACCAGATTACACTGTGCCCTGATTGGGCAAAGCTTTGTCAGGCGAATACCATGCAAATAAATACAAATTAATTAGTTGTTTCCTTATCATTTATTTTAGATTTGTTGAAATTCATTACTATTGTGATTTATAGATCTGTATACATCCAAATCTCCAAAGAACTAAAATTATGTCCGAATTTCGTTTGGTAACAAAACAAATCACTCATATAGTGAAGCCACTTCATATAGTGAAGCCAACCCCATAATACGCTTAGAAGTCTGCAAATTTTACTAAAACCAAAGGTAGAACCTTTGAGAATCACAGAAAATGTTTTCTAGATCTATGTCTGTTTTTTCTGGAGTAAAATTATTTCTTATTGGAAGCACCTACCAACATCTAAAAGAGACAGCAAATGTATTCTTAGGTTATAAGCAAAACGTCAGGAAAGGCATGAACGTTGCTAAGAATATCATATCCGTTATTGACCCAGATTTTATCTGATCTATTTTTGGATTACCCTTGTTTGTTTAGGTTCACCATCTATCTCTGTGTCATGATCCGGGGTCAGGCTCGAAGACCAGTAGCTATAGCAGTCGCAGGTCACACAGGAACCAGCAGGATAGGAACACTGGCAGGTCACCCAGGCAGAAGACGCAGGCTCACCTGAGGTGCGGAGTCTAAGTACTAACCGGTCTTCACCAGCGCTCCTGAAGGTGGAGATGGATTTTGCTGCGTGTTAGCACCTGGTCGCGGTCCTCAAGATCGCCCCACCAGGAGGTGAGCAAGTCAGAGTCCAGTAGCAGATAGGAATTAAGCTGAAGCGTAGTCAAGGAGTAGCCAAAGGTCGGTAACCAGTAGTTGCAGGTTGGGAGCAAGCAGAAGAGTAGTCGAAGAACAAGCCAAGTGTCGATAACGGATGGTAGCAAAGATACGGACGGCAGCAGGAGAGACAAGCGAGATATCGGCTGTTGAAGGCACAATATTCTGGCAACCAGGAAGTGCAAAGACATGGCTTATAACAGGAAGTTCATGTGAGGAGCAAAGGGTTCAAGGTTCAAGGCAATAAAGATTCACAGCAGGATCATTCAAGGATTTGTCCAGGGGGCTGTCCAGCATTCCAGGTAGCTCAGTGAGTAGAGTCATTGCCAGACACCATGGAAGTCCCAGGTTCAAGTCCGGGTCCTGACACTCTGTTATTGATCTCAGCCGGGACTTCTGACCACATTTGTACCCATCGAATTTGTATCTCGCTGCCCACCCATTGCTGATCTTGCCTAAAACTTGGTGCCTTCCTGCTCAGTATTACTGGACCAGGTTTGGGACCTGACTCTGCTTTTAACTGAATTCGGCACATCCACAATGTATGTAAGATTCTGGTACCTCTGGTACCCTTATTTTCCACTTTTCTTTCAAATATGCGTCCCACCTTTCTAATTAGGTGGTACGCATACACCTTTAAGACTGATGACGTCATCGCCGAGCGCCGCAGAGCGGCTATTTCAACCGCCGGCGTTCTCTCTCACATCGTTGCTACCGGAACCTCCAGCTATTCTCTCTTACTTGGAAACAGACCGGAACCTCGCTACTGATCCCTGTATCTCGCTACTGGATCACTCCTTCATTACTGGACCCTTCTACTACTAACCTTACTAGTGATAAGTACCCCACAGGGGAATCCTCCATAACCTTACTTACACTATCTACCTCTGCACATTAAGGACTGTTACTATCTATGCATACTAATTCTATCATCTGCACTGTTACATAGATTGCTAGCTCTTGAGCCTACTACCATCTATCCTTGCACTGGGTTAGTCTATCCTGTATTTGTCATCTGCTGTCCTTACCACCTGTTACCATACTCGATTACTAACCTATCTGCATTCTACCTAATACCATCTAATACTCTCCTGAACATTTCTATCAAGTGCTTACCATCTCTGTCACTGTTCACACCTGTCCCTTCAGCACATCATCTTCATACTAACATATACATCCTATCACTCCAGGAACATCTTATTGAGTGTGTATATCTGTATGCTGAAGCTGACAGGCCCACAGTGATGAGTCTGGAGAGTTGGATCTGGTTATTCAACACATCTCTACATGACTACTGAGTGGAGATTCTGCAGCTGCAAATCCAGCCTACTACAAAAAACGCAGGAGCGTTACAGATTGAACGAACCTAAAAAATGGATTCAGCAGAATTACCCACTCAAGTGACACAATTAACGCAACAAGTAAATGCATTGATGCTTGCTCTTACTGAAGTAAAAGAAGAAAATCAGACTCTGATACAGCAGGTAACCCGTCTTTCACGGCTCACTGCTGCTCAACCCCCTGAACGTAAAATAAACGCTCCTCTAGTGTTTACAGGTGATCGGAAAAAATTTTGTGAATTCAAAAACGCATGTCAATTGCTTTTTTTGTTAAAACCTCGTACATACCCTACTGATCAAATTAAAGTCTGTACCGTTATCTCATACTTAACGGGTGATCCACGGGCCTGGGCAGACTCTCTCTTTGCGAAAAATGATCAGCTTCTGAACTCCTATTCTTTATTCCTAGCGGAACTCGCTAGTTTATATGATGACCCCAACAGGCAGAGTACTGCTGATATTCAATTGAGGGCTTTAAAACAAGGAAGGAGACCTGTAGAAGACTTTGTAGCTGAGTTCAAAAGATGGACCCTTGATTCAGGGTGGAATGATACATCTCTGCGAACTCAATTCAGACTCGGGTTGTCAGAAGCTGTTAAAGACGAGCTCGCCCGAGCGGATTTACCTGACACCTTGGATGCCTTAATACAACTCAGTATCAACATCGACAGGCGACTGCGTGAAAGAAGGGCTGAGAAAATGGGAATGCCATTGTCTAGTCCTTCTCGGATTTCGGCCGTTGACCCTACTCCCATGGAGGTAGGAACCATACGCCCACCTTTATCAACTACTGAACGAGCCAGAAGAAGATCCAGAAACCTCTGCATGTACTGCGCATCCCCGGATCATTTGATAAGCGTCTGTCCCCTTGTCCGCAAAAAAGAGGGTGAGTGTTCACATGTTTTGCTAGGAGGATTAACGACTTCCTTTTCTAACCCCTATCTCTTTGTTCATTTGACATTACAGTGGGACCAGACTAGGATTACCACCAAGGCTATGATCGACACCGGATCTTGTGGAAACGATATTGAAACATGTTTTGTTACCTTAAATAAAATACCTATTATTTCAAAACCTAAACCTGTTTCTGTTAGTTTCATTAACGGTATCCCACTATCTTCTGGTCCAATCACCAACCAGACACAAGCACTCCTCGTCACTACTAACGAGTCTCATATGGAGACCACCACTTTTGATATACTATCTTCACCCCATTTTTCTATTATTTTGGGACTCCCCTGGTTACACACACATCAACCAATCATAGATTGGAAAAAACGGACTTTGTCTTTCCCTTCTCACTATTGTGAGATTACGTGTAACCTCCCATCTTATGGAAAGATCCTGTCTGTGGTGTCAGATGAGATTGCACCACTATGCTATCAGGATCTGTCCGAAGTATTCCTTGAAAAAAATGCTCAAATGTTGCCTCCCCCATAGGGATTATGATTGCACTATCGATCTACTCCCTAACAGCAAATTGCCTTTCGGTCATGTTTATCCTCTTTCACAGGATGAACTTTCTCATCTCAAGGAATACTTGGATGAGAATTTGACAAAAGGGTTCATCAGACACTCTACTTCTTCCACAGCTGCAGGACTTTTTTTTGTCCGCAATAAGGATTCAAGTCTTAGGCCTATTATCGATTATAGGCAATTAAATACGATTACAATAAAGGATCGCTATCCTTTACCGCTCATCCCTGAACTCATTGAACAAGTGCGTGGGGCTACTTACTTCTCTAAATTAGACCTGAAAGGGGCATACAGCCTAATCCGAATCCGTGACGGAGATGAGTGGAAAACAGCATTCAGAACCAGATACGGATTATTCGAATATCTTGTGATGCCATTCGGGTTGTGTAATGCTCCCGCAGCCTTCCAAAGGTTCATAAACGACATCTTTAGAGACTTACTTGATGTCTGTGTTGTAGTATATCTGGACAATATACTTATCTATTCTCGATCTCTCTCTGAACATATAAAACATGTAAGACTTGTGTTATCCAGATTACTCGCACACAATCTATACGTGAAATTAAAAAAATGCCTATTTCATAAAGAAGAAATATTATTCCTAGGATACATCATATCCAAAACCGGAATTAAGATGGATATGAGCAAGATATCCTGTATTCTGGACTGGCCTATACCAACAACTCGTAAGGCATTACAGCGATTCCTTGGATTTTCAAACTTCTATAGGAAGTTCATCAAGAACTTTTCTGCCATTGTGAGACCTCTCACACAACTGACAAGTATAAAGAAACCATTCAAATGGTCAGAAGAAGCAAATCGAGCTTTCTGCTTGTTAAAATCAAGCTTTACTTCTGCTCCCATACTACGCCATCCAGACCCATCCCTCCAATATATTCTGGAGTAGATGCGTCAAATATGGCAGTAGGAGCAGTTCTCTCCCAACGACCAACAAATACTTCACCACTCCACCCAGTTGCTTTCTTTTCAAAATCATTAAGCAGCCCAGAGGTGAATTACCCAGTGGGTGAAAAGGAGTTGCTTGCCATAAAACTGGCACTGGAGAATTGGCGACATCTACTTGAGGGTACCCGGTTACCAATACTAATATATACAGATCACAAAAACCTTCAATACCTCCAGACTAACAAAACTCTCTCCCACCGGCAGGTACGATGGTCATTATTTTTCCTAAGATTCAACTTCTTAGTGACCTACACGCCTGCAGACAAAAATAAAAAAGCGGATGCGCTATCACGATTAACCGAAGATAACTGCGCTGAAATCCCTTCTATTCCTATAATACCCTATGAACGTATTATTGGGGTTGTTCGTTCCCTGAAGGAAGAGATTTTGCACAGTATAAGATTGGGTTCACCTCCACCACAACTAAGTACTGATGCAGAAGGCTTCCTCTACTACAACGACAAACTCTACATACCCCCTACTATGCGTACCAAGATCTTGGAGTTATCACATGATGTGCCCATGGCAGGACATATGGGTATGACAAAAACCCTTAATTTGCTTACTAGGCAGTTTTGGTGGCCTGATATGAAGACGTCTGTACAAAAATTTGTATCTTCATGTGACATCTGTGCAAGGTCCAAAATTGACACTACAAAACCATCTGGTCTACTCTGCAGTCTACCAATACCCCAGGTTCCATGGGAAGTTGTGTCCTTAGACTTTATAGTAGAACTACCACCTTCTAAAGGATTTAATACCATTCTAGTGTCAGTGGACCACCTGACAAAGATGGCACATTTCATCGCTATCCGTAGACTACCTTCATCTAAACAAACAGCGGAATTACTGATGAAACATGTGTTCAAGTTACACGGAATTCCAAAGACTCTTTTATCCGACCGTGGTTCACAGTTCATCTCCAAATTTTGGCAAGCTCTTTGTCAAATATTACGGATTGAGCGAAAGCTCACTTCTCCCTACCACCCTCAGACCAACGGACAGACTGAAAGAGTCAACCAGTGTATAGAACAATATCTGCGTTGCTACACATCATACCTACAGGATGATTGGGTGGACCTTCTCCCTCTGGCGGAATTTGCTTATAACAACGAAACCCACAGTACTACTAAGCAAAGTCCGTTCTACTTGAACTATGGGTTTCATCCCACACTTCTTCCACCACGCATCCTACCATCAAGTAACCCAGTAGCCTCAGACTATCTTACCCAAATAAAGGACTCTCTGGGTTTACTTAATACCACTATCTCACACGCCCATAGCCAACAAAAGAAGTACTACGACCTACGTAGAAGACCTTCTCCTCAGTATGCTATTGGGGACCTCGTTTGGCTATTGACAAGAAATTTTACATTAAAGATCCCTAGCAAAAAGCTTGGACCTTTATTTCTGGGACCCTTCCCAATTAAGAAACTTATTGGAAAAGCTGCAGTACAGCTCACCTTACCAGCAGATCTCAAGATCCATCCCATCTTCCATGTGTCGCTACTGAAACCCCATGTTCCTAATCAAGGAATAAGGCCTACCATCTTGCCTCCACCTCCAGTACAAGTTGAAGGCGGAGAAGAATATGAGATTAAGGAGATTTTGGATTCTCGTATCCACAGAGGAAGACTCCAGTATCTCATAAGATGGAAGAACTATGGACCCCAAGACGACACCTGGTTGGATACCACTGATGTTCACGCACCTAGGCTTATACGAAGATTTCACTCGAAATACCCGGAGAAACCAGTACTATAGGCCTTCCGGAGCCGGCCTTAAGGGGGGGGGGTACTGTAAGATTCTGGTACCGCTGGTACCCTTATTTTCCACTTCTCTTTCAAATATGCGTCCCACCTTTCTAATTAGGTGGTACGCATACACCTTTAAGACGGATGACGTCATCGCCGAGCGCCGCAGAGCGGCTATTTCAACCGCCGGCGTTCTCTCTCACATCGTTCCTTCAAGCCGCCTGTAAAGCAGCCATACCTGATGTCACTCGCTCTTGTATCTCGCTACCTGAACTTGTTTCACTATCTGATCTTGTATCTCGCTACCCGATCACTCTTGGCATACTGCTTTCACTCTTGGCTACCTGCCTGTGTGTCCACATGCTTACAAGCTTGTCTTGCTACCGGAACCTCCAGCTATTCTCTCTTACTTGGAAACAGACCGGAACCTCGCTACTGATCCCTGTATCTCGCTACTGGATCACTCCTTCATTACTGGACCCTTCTACTACTAACCTTACTAGTGATAAGTACCCCACAGGGGAATCCTCCATAACCTTACTTACACTATCTACCTCTGCACATTAAGGACTGTTACTATCTATGCATACTAATTCTATCATCTGCACTGTTACATAGATTGCTAGCTCTTGAGCCTACTACCATCTATCCTTGCACTGGGTTAGTCTATCCTGTATTTGTCATCTGCTGTCCTTACCACCTGTTACCATACTCGATTACTAACCTATCTGCATTCTACCTAATACCATCTAATACTCTCCTGAACATTTCTATCAAGTGCTTACCATCTCTGTCACTGTTCACACCTGTCCCTTCAGCACATCATCTTCATACTAACATATACATCCTATCACTCCAGGAACATCTTATTGAGTGTGTATATCTGTATGCTGAAGCTGACAGGCCCACAGTGATGAGTCTGGAGAGTTGGATCTGGTTATTCAACACATCTCTACATGACTACTGAGTGGAGATTCTGCAGCTGCAAATCCAGCCTACTACAAAAAATGCAGGAGCGTTACAATGTACTACCAGAGGTCAGGCATGACAGGAGGCTCTGAAGCAGCAACAGCACTGAACTGAGGGACACAGTTTTGAATCAAAAGAGCTCCTTATCTTTTCCTTATCTTTTTCTTATGAATAGTCATCCAGATGTTACCACCGCACACAAATAATGGATAAAATATGGGTCCAGGTGCACAGCAGAGACAGCGCATATAAACCAAAGAAGAGAGCGGCACTCAAGATTCTTGAAAGGTGAACGGACAATGACAGTTTAATGGACATTTCGACAAGGCACAAGCTCGTCTTCCTCATCCTGGCAACCACTGGATATTGCATAAAATGTTCTCAAGTTTACAGCCCACACTCTGGCACTCACTCCTTTCCATCATACCTGCAGACCCTAACTGAACTTCCATGGGAACTGTGCAAGAAGCCACCCTCGTCATCACAGGTTTAGCACACAGGTCTGTGACACAAAAATTGTAAAAGTAGCTTTTTTTTTCAGAAAATGTGAATGATTATATTTTATACATCAAATAATAAGTGAGAATTATCCATTAAGTTTTTTTGTTAAATGTCAACCATGTGGTGTGCTCTTCACATGGGAAGCATTTTTATAAATACAAGTAGAAAAATGAGCTTACTAGTAGTTCCAGAAAAAGTAAATACAGTAAATTTTAAACAATGGCTAAAAATGTTTTTTTTTTTTTTTTTACAGCAATTGCGTTTTGTTCTGTTCTGATTGCATATTAGCTTGCTTTCATGCTGATGTACTATACAGTATGTTGGTAATCATTGTATTATTTTTAACGCATCCCTTGGTATTATTCTACATTATTTAAATGCGCATGGGCTGATGACTAGAGATGTACAGAACTGTTCGCCGGCGAACAGTTCCCGGCGAACTTCGCATGTTCGCGTTCGCCGCTGTGGGCGAACATATGCGATGTTCGGTCCGCCTCCTATACATCATCATTGAGGCAAACTTTGACCCTGAACCTCACAGTCAGCAGACACATTCCAGGCCAATCAGCATACCTCCTATAAATAAGCAAGGGCAGCATCCATCTTAGATCATTTCTGTGTTACTGAGAGCAGGGAAAGTGCTGGTGCTGCTGCTGCTGTTATAGCTGGGGACAGTTCCCGGTCTTGTTAGCCAGTGTTCTTGGTACACTCCTGCTGTAAGGACAGCACCCCAAAAAGCCCTTCCTAGGGCTGGTATTTGAGGTTTTTTTGGGATATATATATATATATATATATATATATATATATCTATTGTCCCCAAAAGCCCTTTTGAGGGCTGGTATTTGTGTAATTTTTTTGTTCTGTGATATATATATATATATATATATATATATATATATATATTGTCCCCAAAAGCCCTTTTGAGGGCTGGTATTTGTGTAATTTTTTTTGTTCTGTGATATATATATATATATATATATATATATATATATATATATATATATATATATATATGTATATATATATATATATATATATATATATTGTCCCCAAAAGCCCTTTTGAGGGCTGGTATTTGTGTAATTTTTTTTGTTCTGTGATATATATATATATATATATATATATATATATATATATATATATTGTCCCCAAAAGCCCCTTTGAGGGCTGGTATTTGAGTATTTTTTTAATATATATATATATATATGTAGCATGTCCAGAACCAGAAAAAAAAGATCATATAGGTGTAAAAGGGGTTCCCACCATCCCTGCTCTACTGAAAAATTATCTTTTTTTTTTCTGGTTCTGGACATGCTACAGAGCTGAAACTTCACAAGTACACGTTTTAGACCCCCTAGACACTAAATCACACAAAAAAAAGTTCTTAAAAATTGTCATTTTTGATAGAGAGCCAATTATTGGAAAACTTAAAAAAAAAAAAAAACTTAAAAAAAAAAAAAATCTTTGGATTTATTGTCTGGGGGGTCTAAAAAGTGTACCTGTGAAGTTTCAGCTCTGTAGCATGTCCAGAACCAGAGAAAAAATAGAATCAGGGTTAGGGTTAGGGTTAGGGCTAGGGTTAGGGTCAGGGCTAAGGTTAGGGTTATTTTTAGTGCTTAGGGTTAGAGTTAGAGGGGTAGGGGTAGGGCTACTTACTATCTCACCGTAACTCTAACCCTAGCCCCTAACACTAAACCTAACCCTAACCCTCTAACCATAACCCTAACCCTCTAACCTTAACCCTCTAAGCCTAGCCATAAAATAACCCTAACCCTAACCCTAACCCTAACCCTAACCCTAACCCTAGCCCTAACCCTAACCCTAACCCTAGCCCTAACCCTAACCCGTAATTTTTCCTGGTTTAGGGACATGCTACAGAGCTGAAACTTCACAGGTACACTTTTTAGACCCCCCAGATGCTAAATCCAAAGAAATTTTTTATTTTTATTTTTTTTTAATTTTTCCAATAATTGGCTCTCTATCAAAAAATTACAATTTTTAAGAACTTTTTTTTGTGTGATCCCTCTCCGGCATGCCACAGTCCAGGTGTTTGTCCCCTTGAAACAACTTTTCCATTACTATCGTGTCCAGAAAGAGTCCCTGTGGGTTTTTAAATTCGCCTGCCTATTAAAGTCTATGGCGGTTCGCAATGTTCGCCGGTTCGCGAACATTCGCCGATGTTCGCGTTCGCCATTCGCGAACAGCGAATTTTATGTTCGCGACATCACTACTGATGACATTAAGCTAAGCTCCTGCCTAATAAGGCCTAGTGGAAAGCATAGCATGGACATTGTGCAATACCATCAACCCAATTGCATAATGCAGCAGTGAGGCTTATCAGTGTCATAATAATAAAAATAATAATACATCATATGCATCATATGCTAAGCATCCTGAAACTTTATTTTTTATTCATCGGGATACAAGAGAAAGTAATAAATAACACATAACAAAAACATAACTTAAATACCAGGTAAATACAGTGTATCTGGTGCCTCAAGGTCCTAGTGGGCATCACTCACAAGAAAAATACCTGCGATCTCCTTAAAACAGGCCTTCAGCCACAACACCACCGATTCGGAGACAACCAGCCGCAGATACCTCCATTAGAACAACTAGGATCCATACCTCAGATGGGTCAGTACCAAGTACCTTTTTAGTGCCCACAGTAACCTACAAGGACCTTGCACCCCGCCAGCTGCTTGACAACAACCCCAAACCCAACAATAAGTTGCTTACCAGATAAGTAAAAATACCCGGGTGGGTAGGAGGTAAGTTTTCCCTTGCTGGTTCCCCTTCTGACTGGATACCCTACCCCCCACTCAGCCTCCCCCCCCCCAGCCCCGCAGTTCCACCCCCCCCCCCCCCCCCAACTTGTATCCAATCAACTTTTTTGTTACTAGAGTATTATTATTATATATATATATATATTTTTTTTCTTGTATAGACCCAATCCTACAGTTGCCCAGACCCTTTGACCCCTGTCATGCCAGCTCTCCATTAATGCTTTTATTTAATAACTCCGGGTCTCTCTTAACATCACTATTACAGTGGAAATTAGAGCAACAGAGGACATTATCTCCTTCTCCATGTTGCTGTAGCCCGGTACCTAGCTACATATACCAATACTTTTGTAAAATGCTGCATCTGTGCCTACTGCTCTGTGTCTGGACACTGCCCTAAAAGAGACCTATACTCAGGTACTAATTTAAAGCTTTCTTAGTGGGTTTACTGTGATGAAGAGATCAATAGATGCACTAAAATACTTGTTTTAAAAACCAACCAGTCTGGTCTCTGATCTATTGATTTAGCAGAGATCTCTGAATCAAAATGCCTAGGCTTTTGATTGCGTGATCGGTACTGGAGGAATCCTGTAGACAGATTGTTATTATACTTTTGTATGAAAGTGGAATTTGTGCTAATCTACTGCCTGTCTATGACAAAAATGAGTATTGTAATGTTTAAAGCTGTAGCACATCCACTGGCAGGCTGAATTAAAGTTTTATTTTTCCAGATTAGTCAGCTACTGAGGTGAAAATTGTAATTGCATTTTGATTATACTCACAAAATGAAAAAAAAAAAAGTAAAAAAAATGCCAACAAATACAACATACTAAAGAAAATAAAAAAGTCACAGTCAGTGGTTTTCAGAGGGCTGGAAATTATTCAAGGTCTGCAATTTTCTATAGTTTCCCTTATGACATGCTATTCTAGGCAAAGAGAATGTAGCAGGTATTTCATAGTAGGGAGGTGGAAAAAAGATATTGCCACATTTTCCAAGAAACACACAGCCATACTTTAAACATGGCCTGGGGCATACAGTATCTCATATTCCTAATCTGTATGAAGACTAATTCACAGGTTCTCAGCCAGTGGTATGTACATCCCAAGGGAATACATTTGACACGTTTTACTCGACATGGTAGATTAACCATAATAGTTTAATGTTTTAACAAATAATGCATTACATCTAAAATAAATCTTTTAATTTGTAGTGATTTTAGGGATTGTTTAGAAAACATGTATACACAAGGGTACTTGTGCGGTTAGATTTATTGCACAGGAGCTTCTAGGCATAGAACCTCTGGCACTGCATGCTCTACCTGTTTATCATGCTGTTAAATGATCTGTACACGACACACATTACCATAGCTAAATGCAGTAATGCTTTACAGGGGAGGCAATGTTACTAGACATACAGTGTTATCTGTTGCTCTTTAATACCATAATTTATTGCAGGAACCACGTTGTCATATACCATGTTGCAAATGTGTGACACATGTTCTATATTGCTATATACACTCACAGGCCACATTATTAGGTACACCTTTTTAATTGCTTGGTAACACAAATTGCTGATCAGCCAATCACATGACAGTAACTCAATGAATTTAGGCATGTAGACATGGTGAAGATGACTTGCTGAAGTTCAAACTTTGAGCATGGCACGGTTGTTGGTGCCTGATGGGCTGGTCTGAGTATTTCAAAAACTGCTGATCTACTGGCATTTTCACTCACAACACCCCTAGTGTTTACAGAAAAAAAAAAAAAAAATATCCAGTGATATTTGTGTGAATGAAAATGCCTTGTTGATGTCAGTGGTCACATTAGAATTGGAAGATTGGATTGAGATGGTAGAAAGGCAACGGTAACTCAAATAACCACTCATTACAATCAAGCTATGCAGAATACCATCTCTGAGCACACAACACATCGAACCTTGGGCTATAGCAGCAGGAGACCACACCGGGTGTGAGCTAAGAACAAGAAACTGAGGGTACAATTTGCACAGGCTCACCAAATTTGGACAATAGAAGATTGGAAAAACATTGCCTGGTCTGAGTCTCTATTTCAACTGTGACATTCAGATGGTAGGGTCAGAATTTAGTGTAAACACATGAAAGCATGGATCCATTCTGCCTTGTATCTAAGGTTCAGGCTTGTGGTGGTGGTGTAACGGTGTGGGGGATATTTTCTTGGCACACTTTGGGCCCCTAAGTACCAATTGAGCATTGTTTAAACGTCACAGCCTATCTAAGTATTGTTGCTGACCATGTCCATTCCTTTATGACTACAGTGTACCCATCTTCTGATGGCTACTTCCAGCAGGATAATGCACCATGTTCCAAAGCTCAAATCATCTCACCACTGGTTTCTTGAACATGACAATGAGGTCACTGTACTCTGTCAGAAATTAATAATATCTCGCTGGGCCGCCTCCATTATGTCAGAATGTTTATACTGCTCTGAATATAACAGTGTCTATTTATGTCAATAAGTAAAGATCTGTGCGAAAGGAGAATCTCAACTTATTTCCACAAATCAATATGTAGCAAATTCTTTTTATTGATTAATTTCTTTTTAAAAGCATATACCAATCTTAGTGAAAACAGTCTACAGTATGGAATATATATAAGAATATTTATTCACGAGACATGTAATCACGATAGATGATCAAACTTGAGATGACACAAAAAGAGAACTTTACAAAAATACAAACTTTAAACAATAAATGCAATGTGATGTGTAGCTCAATAATGAAAGTAAAAATAAAGCAAGATTACGTTTTCTCCAGGTATAGTATAAACCATAAATGAATGTCCTATATAATCAGACCACAATTGTCTGCCCAATGCACGGTCTGATAGTCACTCCACTGCAGATGAAGCGAGAATAGGCTGTGCAAAACGTGAGACTAATACGCCAATATGCGCTAAATCTGATATTAATAAAAAAAGTATAAAAACAAAAATCAGCTTTTTAGAGAAAAATCTACATATGGTTTATACGGCTGGGATTGTACTCTCGTTACCCTTTAGCATGAAATGTAAAACATTTAAGGAAGTACATAAACAATATTGAATAATGATCAAATAAACAGCAAGGCATATTTACCATATTTAAAATGGCTGCTAGCTTAGAATGGTCGTTACCAGAGTCCTTAAGATGGCTGCCTTTCCAAGATGGTGGTCAATTAGGGAGGAGTTTCGTTTGGCGTCCCTGAAAGTTTCAGGTACATGATGGAGCAAAATGGAGTCTGTGTAGATGAGTCTATGCATGGCTGTAGTAGCGTGTATGTTGTATGTGTGATGTATATTGGGCAAATGTCATCTGTCCTGTCTCTCATCTGAGTTTACCTTTTTATATGGTATAGAACAAAGGACTATTAAAATTACCATAAGTTAAACCCAGAAGGAGTGACATTATCCCCATTGGTTGGGATAACTTATCCATTAACTGGTGATGTCATTGTGTGACACCTCTTGGTTGACCAGAATATTAAAATTAAATCTATAGGATTTCTCCATTTAAGAATATTATAAAACAACATAAAATGTATCCATGCTCTCATCTATTACATGTCCATTTAATATCCATCATGTATCTAAATAAAGATTAAATCTGGTAACACTATTTTAATATTTAACATATCTTATTTAATATATATATCTATATATATATATATATATATATATATATATATATATATATATATTGGAAATTACTTTTTAACCTAAGACTTCAACTAGTAGCAGTCAGTCACCAGAGATGGCAATATTGCATTGCTCTTAGGTTCAGTATGACAGCATTATTTACCTACAAATAAACTTTGAACCTTATATTGACAAAGAGCTTACCATCTCAGACTTCCTAGAGCCTAGCAAGGTCAAAAAAAATGTTATGATGCTTTCTATAACTTACAATTTACAAATGTTTACTGAGTCATCAAAATCAGTATAACTTTTCCTTTAGCAAGGATAAAACAATTATAATATATAACGGTTTTCTACATATCTATGTATGTTAGTTATATATATATATATATATATATATATATTTCATTGTTAATATTATGTTACATATAAGATTATAATATATCTTTAAATCTTATTTTTACATGGGTTTAAGCATAGAAAATACTGACTAAGGTTTATGGCCCCACACACAGATAAGATACCTTGGTATAGCGTCTTAAACTTATATCTAAGGAAAGTCAACAGACTATTTATTACCTTAGGTCAACACAGCATGTTTGGGGTAAACCTGTTTAAGAATTTCCTGAACAGGCACTTTTAAAGGAGATTTAACCTTTCAGTAACCTAACAAAAAATGGATGTCATTGCTTCATATTTCTATACAGAACAAAATATAACATTTCATTTCTATTTGTAAATTTAACCTCCCCAAATAAGCCTGACAACTCCAATGGTCACAGTCACCAGATCTTAATCCAATAGAGCACCTTTGGGATGTGGTGGAGTGGGAGATTCACATCACAGACAAATCTGCAGCAACTGTGTGATGCTGTTGTGCCAATATGGACCAAAATCTTTGAGGAATGTTTCCAAAACCTTGTTGAATCTATGCCATGAAGAATTAAGGCAGTTCTGAAGGCAAAAGGGGGTCCAACCCGGTATTAGCAAGTGTACCTATTGAAGTGGCCGGTAAATGTATCATTTTATTGATACATTATGCCATATCGCTGACAAGCCATACTGACATTTCATAAAGGGCGTGACTTTTAGTATCCTAAAAAGAGAATAATAAATACAAATTTTGTTGGGTTTCATTGTGTTTTTGTTGTATGTTGTTGTACACCAAAAAAAAACCCACAATAGCATTAACCACACCTTAGAGAGAAAGAGTAGTAATATACAACAAACAACCAGCATTTTATTCTAATATACACTATATTTCCAAAAGTATTCGGACACCTGCTGTTACATGCACATGAACTTTAATGGCATACCAGTCTTAGTCTGTAGGGTTCACTATTGGGTTGGCCAACCCCTTGCAGCTTTAACAGCTTCAACTCCTCTGGAAAGGCTGTCCACAAGGTTTATTAGTGTGTCTATGTGAATGTTTGACCATTCTTCCAGAAGCGCATTTGTGAGGTTAGGCACTGATGCTGGAGAGAAGGCCTGACTCGCAGTCTCTGCTCTAACTCATCCCAAAGGTATTCTATTTGGTTGAGGTCAGGACATTGTGCAGGCCAGTCAAGTTCCTCCACCCCAAACTCAGTCATCCATGTCTTTATGGACCTTGCTTTGTGCACTGGTCTAAATAATTTGGTGGGGGGGGGGGGGGTTATGGTGTGGAGTTGTTTTTCAGAGGTTGGGCTTGGCCCCTTAGTTCCAGTTAAGGGAACTCTTAAGGCATCAGCATACCAAGACATTTTAGACAATGTCATGCTCCCAACTTTGTGGGAACAGTTTTGGGATGGCCCCCTCCTGTTCTAACATAACTGGGCATCAAAGCACAAATCAAGGTCCATAAAGACATGGATGAGTGAGTATAGGGTGGAGGAACGTGACTGCCCTGCACACAGTGCTGACCTCAAACCTGATAGAACATCTTTGGGGTGAATTCGAGCGGAGACTGCAAGCCAGGCCTTCTCGTCCACATTAGTGCCTGACCTTACAAAAGTGCTTCTGGAAGAATGGTCAAGCATTCCCATAGACACACTCCTAAACCTTGCGGACAGCCTTCCCAGAAGATGTGAAGCCGTTATAGCTGCAAAGAGTGGGCTAACTCAATATAAAACCCTACGGACTAATGCCCCGTACACATGTTCCGATAATCGAACGACTTATCGTTCGCATTTTGTTGCATGATACTAACATCGAATTCAACAATGCGAACAAACCGTATGATTTTTGTCGTACGGTTCTGGAAAAGCTTCCTGGTTGCTTAGCTACGTATCAGATGGTGCAAAACAAAAACAATGGCAGCCAGGCTTTTTCCGTGCTATTTTAGTGTTTCTGAGCATGTGCGGTCTTTGACGATCGATTTTTTAGCGGACGCATAGTGTACTGATGAAACGATTGTCGTTCGCGAGGCTGTCGTACAACAGAAGTTTTCCTGTTTGTACTTTCGGATTTTGTTGGATGAACTGTCCTGATCGGCTGTCGAAAGCTGTGTACTAACGATCAGATTATCGTGCGATCAGGTCTAAAGCGAGTTTTGTCGTACGATTATCGGAACGTGTGTAGGGGGCATAAGACTGGGATGTGATTAAAGTTCATGTGGTTGTAAAGGCTGCTGTCCCAATACTTTTGGTAATATAGTCTCCCACTAGTCCTTTAAAAGTAACTAACATTCCTCCAACCAACAATATATAAACCTCCCCTTTTAGAGTTGTATATAAAATGATATACATATATCCCCACACTAAGCAAAAAAAAACAAGTGTGTAGGAACAAGTGGATGCTGCAGCTTCTTTAAGGTTCTCTTTGATCAGTCTTGGCTCTCTAAGTGGGCTGGCATGCAGCACAGATGGTGGACATGTTAGCAATTTGATTTCTTTTCTTATTTTGGTCATCATTGAACATTCAACATTTGGACAGAATGTGTACAATGTGTGCACTCCTGGCTCCTCACTGACACATGACCCAATCCAGGAGGAGTGGGTAGATAAACAACACGTGCTTTGTTCTGACACAACAAAAGTACATCTTTGTGCATCATGTCTCCGTAAAGCATACCTAAATGGAAAAACAAAAATGTAATAGCAGCTTTCCAGTTTTTAGATGAGGTGGCGGAATTCATTTTCTTTTTTCATGCTTTTTCTCTTTTGTTTTCACTTGGCAATCCTGAAAGTAACACACTTTCTGTCCTTGACTGTCTATGCTCACTCCTTCACTGTATATATACAGTAGGGGCAGTCATGGTTGTCAACCAGGCTGGACTTCAAATATGTCTTTCCCAATTAATTTCATTTACATTGGGGTGGTTGGGATTAGTTTACAGAAAAAAAATATAAATAGTTTTTTTTTTCTTTTGAGCTCATAGGAAGTGACAAGGACACTGCATTTTTTTTTTTTCAAGACCAGCAGAGATTTTCTGAACTTGATGAAATCGTTCTTAATCACTTTACCACCGGAGGATTTTGCTGTCTTACATCCAGGCCACTTTTTGCGATTCGGCACTGTGCAAATGTAACTGACAATTGCGCGGTCGTGCGATGCTGTACCCAAATGAAATTTACGTCCTTTTTTTTCCCACAAACAGAGCTTTCTTTTGGTGGTATTTGATCACCTGTGCGATTTTTACTTTTTGCGATATAAACAAAAAAAGAGCATAAATTTTGAAAAAATAACAATATTTTTCACATTTTTTTATATGAAATTCCCCCCCAAAAAAAATGTAAAAATCAAAATTTTTTTAAATTTTTGGCCAATTTGTTTTCTGCTACCTATGTTTGGTAAAAAAAAAATCACAATTAGCGTATTTTGATTGGTTTGCGCAAAAGTTATTGCGTTTACTAACTAAGGGAAAGATTTCTGTCATTTTTGGTGTATTTTTGGTAATGGCGGCGATCTGCGATTTTTTTTTTGCGGTACTGTGACATTGCGGCGGACAGATGGGACCCTTGACTGACATTTTTGACACTTTTGGGGGTACCAGTGACATTTCTATAGTAATCAGTGCTATAAATATGCACTGTTACTGTAAAAATTACACTGGCAGGGAAGGGGTTCATTTTATTGGAGAGGGAGGGGTTAATTTATGCCTGGTGCTTACTAACGTGTGTGGGGGGGGAGGTGACTGAGTGACACAGGGACAGATCGCATGTTCAGCTATGCTGAACCCTGCAATCTGACCCTGTCTGTCACTTTGGAGATCTGCCCGCTTTGTTTACACAAGCGGCCGGATCTCCAGACTCGATTCCCCAATGATCGGGGAAGAGCGGCGGTAATCACCGCCGCTCCTCCCCTGGCCCGACTCCCGCTGTGACTGAAAACAGAGGGAGCGAGCCTCCGGCGGCGCCCGAGCGTCGCCCAGAAGGGGAGGAGTCCAGCGACATAGTACTACGTCGCTGGACGGAATCGAGCCACTTTGCCGCAGTACAGTCAACGTAACTGGTCGGCAAGTGGTTAACCTGAAAAATAAAATCAAATGCAGCCACTACATCGAAGGACTAGTAACCTGCAAAATAATACATTTTTGTAATTTGATTTAAATATACATGGGATTCTTTAATGTCTACAGCAGGGGTCCCCAACCCCCGGGCCTGTTAATGACCAGGCCGCACAGCAGGAAGTGAGTGAGGACTGCTGTCCACACAGAGCTTTCACAGACCGCGGTCGCCGTTCACCTTCTGCTGTGCGGCCATGCCCGTATGTTCTCCCCTGGCTCCTCTGCCGCCTGGCCAATGATGTCAGCAGGGCAGGGGGTGGAAAGAGCTGCAGATTGCAATGGAAAGCTCCTCCCTCACCCTTCCCCGCCAAAAGGATGACATTTTCAGCCGGTTGGGTGGAGGAGCCGGCAGTGGACACATGGACTGATCACAGCCTGCCAAAGGTAGTAGTCCTGAGAAGGGAAGGTAGAGATTTGCAATGCGTGATGTTGGGGGGGGGGGGAGACTGCAGGGGTACTGTGATGGAGGAGGCTGTGATTGCTAGGGGCTTTGTAATATACAGTGAACTGCATTGTAAAGAGGCACTGAAATCATTACAGTGCCCCTTTACAGTACAGTTCCCTTTAAATCACAGCTCCCCTTTACATTACAGTGCACTTTTTACAGTGCAATCCCCTTTATAACACAACCCCTTTTTACATTACAGTGCCCCAATTTACATTACAGTGCCCCCTTTACAGTGCAATCCCCTTTATATCACAACCCCCCTTTACATTACAGTGCCCCCTTTACAGAGCAGTCCCTGTTACATTATTGTAAAGGGGCACTGTGATGTAAAGGGGACTGCACTGTAGGGGGGGTTGTGATGTAAAGGGGAACTGTGATGTGAAGGAAGACTAAGGACACTGATATAAAGGGGGGACTGTGTTGTAAAGGGGCGGTTGTGCTGTGAAGGGGGGCTAACTTCATGAATATCCCATCCCCCAACCCATACACCAACACTCCCCCCCCAGGTCCCTGGGAAAATTGGCTGCCATTAAAACGGTCCCTGGCATCAAAAAGTTTGGGGACAGTATCAGGGGCAGGTTTGGGTTCCATAAGTAGGTGACTTCTCATTGTACCTGTGCCAGTAACAAAGGATGAACTATATGAGATTATATTGACTAAATACTATTTCATAAACGCAGAAATTTATAGAGGAGTACATGCTTTAATACAGTTGAAAAAAAACTCTCCACGTGTTTTTCACAATGAGGTGATTTCACTATTTAAATATGATTTTTTAACTAGAGGTTGCTACCCTTTGAAATCTCTCCCTACCAAAGGTGCTACTCAAAGCATATAATTCTGTAATAAATACGCATACATTTAGGTAAATCTAGTGCATAAGTACTGCTGCAGTTGACAAAAAAAAGAGAGTAATTACATGTAATATGATGCTGCCTAAGTTCACAGGAAACTGAAATCCTAACTGGCGTTAAATCACTTTATACTGTGTGTAAAAAAGAACAGTTCTGTGTTTTAACCACTTTAGCTCCGGAAGATTTGGCTGCTCAAAGGCCAGGCCCTATTTTGCGATTCGGCACTGCGTGACTTTAATGGACAATTGCGCATTCGTGCAACGCTTTACCCAAACAAAATTGACGTCCTTTTTTTCCCACAAAAAGAGCTTTCTTTTGGTGGCATTTAATCACCTGTGCGATTTTTATTTTTTGCGCTATTAACAAAAAAAGAGCGACAATTTTGAAAAAATAACAATATTTTTCACATTTTTTTAAAAGAAATTCTCAACAAAAAAAAAATGTAAAAATCTAAATTTTTTAACATTTAGGCCAATTTGTTTTCTGCTACATATTTTTGGTAAAAAAAAAAATGCATTAAGCGTATTTTGATTGGTTTGCGCAAAAGTTATTGTGTTTACTAACTACGGGAAAGATTTATGCCATTTTTATTGTTTTTTTTTAACTAGTTATGGCGACAATCTGCGATTTTTTTTGCCGGACTGCGACATTTCGGCGGACAGATCGGACCCCTGACTGACATTTTTGACAATTTTGGGAGAACCAGTGACATTACTACAGTAATCAGTGCTATAAATATGCACTGTTACTGTAAAAATGACACTGGCAGGGAAGGGGTTAACTTTACTGGTGATCAAGGGGTTAAGTGTGTCCCTAGGGGTGTGAGGGTCTGTGGAAGGGCGTGGCTTGTGATGTAATCACAGAGACATGCGATCCTACATAGCAGGATTGCATAGCCTCTGTGATTACTTTAGTGAGAATGGCTGTGTTTACATCAGCCGTCTGTCCTTCTCTTACTGCAGCGGGAGATCGCGAGTGGCCGGTGGCCATCGGAGCCGCCGGTCACATGCACTGACTCCCCAGCCAACGAGCGGGTCTGGGAGCGCGCCTCCGGCGGCGCGCGATCGCCCCCTAGCTCCTCCCAGGCTAGCGCCGTACATGTATGGCACTTTGCCTGGGAGCGCCAGACTGCCGCCGTACAACTGGCAAGTAGTTAAACAGTATCTAAGAGTTTAAACTTTATGGCCCACACTCACATAATTTTTGAGAGAGATTTTAAAGAGAAGTATGGGCATAGCTCCTTTGGTTATACTTCTCCTTTTCTTCACAGGAGTACAGTTCGTTCTGCACTCCTATGATCCATTTTCAGCTGACAAGGCTAAAGCCCATTGTTTGGCTGATGTCTTTCAGCTGGTCTAGGCTCAGGAAAGATCTGGACTTTACAGTCAGGATTCATCCAGATGCGAGGGAACCACGTGGAGACTGAGCCAGCTGCTCTTACCCCCTGCACAGCCTGGCGTGTTGGCAGGCCAGGTGCAGTATACTTTCTCCACTGAAGGTGGTGCTGTCTGCAGCTGCACTGCATTTGGGGAGGAAGTCAGGAGGAGCATGGTTCCTCTATGGTTTCCTGGGTCACTGGGGAAGCAATCTGCGTTAGGGGTAAGCATGACATTATCACAAGGTTTTTAACAAGAAAATTTTTCTGTGAAGATGGACTCTACTCCTTTATTAGCTGAGGAGATTTGAAAACTGACACGCCAAGTCCAGGAACTGTCTGTGCGTGAAAACGCACCTCCAGCAGTAACATGAGCCAGAGCCCAAGGTTAACCCACTGGATCGTTTTTCTGGTGAACCCCATATGTTTTACAACTTTAAGAAAAGTTGTATGCTATTCTTTAAGCTCTTCTGGCTCTGATTAAACTGATTATTACCTGGCTGCAGGGGGACCCCCCAGTCTTGGACTTTTAGTTTCCCCACATATGATCCAGCCAGAGGGCCAGTTTAAGCTTTTTCAAAGGCCCTAGGTTTACTTTATGATGATCCTTACCATACCCACTGAGCAGAAACTAACTAAGGGCATTATGTTAGGGCAAACGCACCACTGAACAATACTGTTCTGATTTCTGCTGAGCATCTGACTCAGGGTATAATGACCCACCTGTAAGAAATAGGGTTGAGCGGACACCTAGATGTCCGTGTTCGACGGGTTCAGCCGAACTTTAAAAAAAAGTCCGGGTCCGTGTCCCGGACTTTTACCGAACTTTTCCCGGACACCGAACCCCATTGAAGTCAATGGGGACCCGGACTTTAAGGCACTAAAATGGCTCTAAAACACCAAAGGAAAGGGCTAGAGTGCTGCAAATGGCAGCAAAACGTAATTAAGAGCATGGCAAGTGCTCTGCAAACAAATGTGGATAGGGAAATAACTTAAAACAACAAAAAAAAACAGAAACATAAAACAATGTTCTTCTTCATCTCTGAAGGACGAGGCCCATATGGAGTAGGAGGGAGGTTGAGGTGGTGGTGGATGTGGCGGTGACATAGGCATGCGCACAGGGTGTGCCGGGTGTGCCTGGGCACACCCTAATCACCTAGGGCACATAGCATTGCCAGTGAGGAGATGGGAAAGATCTCCCTCGGACCTGCTCTGCTCTATTTCTCTTTGCCTACAGGTACATGGCCCCGATACATTACTCTCCCTGCTGGCAAACACATGCATGTGTATTTCAACTTTGGGGTGCACACCTTAATGCAATAGGCTGCGCACACCTATGGGCGGTGTAGGTGGAAGCGGCGGTGGAGGAGGACCAGGGCCGGATTAAGAGCATCATGGGCTTGGTGCTGAGGATTTTTCCTCCAAACTACTCAGGTCACCTGCATGACGTTCATTCCATGTGGGGTCGAGGACCTCATCGTCCTCCACATCATCTTCCACCCAGTCTTCACCCCTGCCCTCCTTGTCGGTCTCCACAATGCTGAACGCCGCAGCAGTTGGCACCTGCGTTTCGTCATCATCGGAGACGTGCTGCGATGATCCTTGCATGTACTCATCTTGAGAAATAAGTGGTTGGGCATCGCTGCACTCAATCTCTTCCACTTCTGGGGCAGGGCTAGGTGGATGGCCCTGGGAAACCCTGCTGACAGAGTCATCAAAAAGAAGAAGAGACTGCTGTATGGCTTGGGGCTCAGACTGTTTGCCTGATTTGCAAGGGGGTGAAGTGAAAGACGGTTGGACATCGGCTGCAGGTGCCAACTGTGACCTTTCTGCAGTAGACTGGGTGGGAGACAATGTGAAGGAACTGGAGGCTCTGTCAGCAGCAAACCAATCTACTATCGCCTCCACTTGTTCTGGCCTCATCACTTCTAGGGGCGTATGATGCCCTACCAAATACTGATGCAGGTTCTGTCGCCTACTCACACTTGAGGAAGGTGTTTCACTTGTGCGTGTAGCTGGCACAGATCGACCACGTCCTCTCCTTGCAACAGGAGCTCTACCAGCAGCACCACGACCCAGGCCACGGCCCCTATTTGACGGTCTCCTCATATTTCTGTAATTTAAGATCTTGCCCTAGAAAGGTTTTTATTGAATAGCGGAATAGGAAATATGATCCAAAAAAGTGTATGTATCTCGCACGTACAAAACCACACTAGGCCCCAATTACTATTGTTTGTACCCCTAAAAGGATGGTTGAGCAGTAGGAGGAGGAGTATGGAACAGGCAGCACCCTCAAATCTTCAGAAGTATGAGATGAACCCCAAAAACTTGGAAAGGTGGATCTCACACGTACCGACACAGACTATCACGCAATTTAATTGATCCCCAAAGGTTTTAATTGAATAGCGGAATAGAAAATATGATCAAAAAGAAAGTGTATGTATCTCACACGTACACCACCACACTAGGCCCCAATTACTATTGTTTGTACCCCTAAAAGGATGGTTGAGGAGTAGGAGGAGGAGTATGGAACAGGCAGCACCCTCAAATCTTCAGAAGTATGACATGAAACCCAAAAACTTGGAAAGGTGGATCTCACACGTATCGACACAGACTATCACGCAATTTAATTGATCCCCAAAGGTTTTAATTGAATAGCGGAATAGAAAATATGATCAAAAAGAAAGTGTATGTATCTCACACGTACGCCACCACACTAGGCCCCAATTACTATTGTTTGTACCCCTAAAAGGATGGTTGAGGAGTAGGAGGAGGAGTATGGAACAGGCAGCACCCTCAAATCTTCAGAAGTATGACATGAAACCCAAAAACTTGGAAAGGTGGATCTCACACGTATCGACACAGACTATCACGCAATTTAATTGATCCCCAAAGGTTTTAATTGAATAGCGGAATAGAAAATATGATCAAAAAGAAAGTGTATGTATCTCACACGTACACCACCACACTAGGCCCCAATTACTATTGTTTGTACCCCTAAAAGGATGGTTGAGGAGTAGGAGGAGGAGTATGGAACAGGCAGCACCCTCAAATCTTCAGAAGTATGACATGAACCCCAAAAACTTGGAAAGGTGGATCTCACACGTACCGACACAGACTATCACGCAATTTAATTGATCCCCAAAGGATTTAATTGAATAGCGGAATAGAAAATATGATCAAAAAGAAAGTGTATGTATCTCACACGTACACCACCACACTAGGCCCCAATTACTATTGTTTGTACCCCTAAAAGGATGGTTGAGCAGTAGGAGCAGGAGTATGGAACAGGCAGCACCCTCAAATCTTCAGAAGTATGACATGAACCCCAAAAACTTGGAAAGGTGGATCTCACACGTACCGACACAGACTATCACGCAATTTAATTGATCCCCAAAGGATTTAATTGAATAGCGGAATAGAAAATATGATCAAAAAGAAAGTGTATGTATCTCACACGTACACCACCACACTAGGCCCCAATTACTATTGTTTGTACCCCTAAAAGGATGGTTGATCAGTAGGAGCAGGAGTATGGAACAGGCAGCACCCTCAAATCTTCAGAAGTATGAGATGAACCCCAAAAACTTGGAAAGGTGGATCTCACACGTACCGACACAGACTATCACGCAATTTAATTGATCCCCAAAGGTTTTAATTGAATAGCGGAATAGAAAATATGATCAAAAAGAAAGTGTATGTATCTCACACGTACACCACCACACTAGGCCCCAATTACTATTGTTTGTACCCCTAAAAGGATGGTTGAGGAGTAGGAGGAGGAGTATGGAACAGGCAGCACCCTCAAATCTTCAGAAGTATGACATGAAACCCAAAAACTTGGAAAGGTGGATCTCACACGTATCGACACAGACTATCACGCAATTTAATTGATCCCCAAAGGTTTTAATTGAATAGCGGAAAAGAAAATATGATCAAAAAGAAAGTGTATGTATCTCACACGTACACCACCACACTAGGCCCCAATTACTATTGTTTGTACCCCTAAAAGGATGGTTGAGGAGTAGGAGGAGGAGTATGGAACAGGCAGCACCCTCAAATCTTCAGAAGTATGACATGAAACCCAAAAACTTGGAAAGGTGGATCTCACACGTATCGACACAGACTATCACGCAATTTAATTGATCCCCAAAGGTTTTAATTGAATAGCGGAATAGAAAATATGATCAAAAAGAAAGTGTATGTATCTCACACGTACACCACCACACTAGGCCCCAATTACTATTGTTTGTACCCCTAAAAGGATGGTTGAGGAGTAGGAGGAGGAGTATGGAACAGGCAGCACCCTCAAATCTTCAGAAGTATGAGATGAACCCCAAAAACTTGGAAAGGTGGATCTCACACGTACCGACACAGACTATCACGCAATTTAATTGATCCCCAAAGGATTTAATTGAATAGCGGAATAGAAAATATGATCAAAAAGAAAGTGTATGTATCTCACACGTACACCACCACACTAGGCCCCAATTACTATTGTTTGTACCCCTAAAAGGATGGTTGAGCAGTAGGAGCAGGAGTATGGAACAGGCAGCACCCTCAAATCTTCAGAAGTATGACATGAACCCCAAAAACTTGGAAAGGTGGATCTCACACGTACCGACACAGACTATCACGCAATTTAATTGATCCCCAAAGGATTTAATTGAATAGCGGAATAGAAAATATGATCAAAAAGAAAGTGTATGTATCTCACACGTACACCACCACACTAGGCCCCAATTACTATTGTTTGTACCCCTAAAAGGATGGTTGAGCAGTAGGAGGAGGAGTATGGAACAGGCAGCACCCTCAAATCTTCAGAAGTATGACATGAACCCCAAAAACTTGGAAAGGTGGATCTCACACGTACCGACACAGACTATCACGCAATTTAATTGATCCCCAAAGGTTTTAATTGAATAGCGGAATAGAAAATATGATCAAAAAGAAAGTGTATGTATCTCACACGTACACCACCACACTAGGCCCCAATTACTATTGTTTGTACCCCTAAAAGGATGGTTGAGGAGTAGGAGGAGGAGTATGGAACAGGCAGCACCCTCAAATCTTCAGAAGTATGAGATGAACCCCAAAAACTTGGAAAGGTGGATCTCACACGTACCGACACAGACTATCACGCAATTTAATTGATCCCCAAAGGATTTAATTGAATAGCGGAATAGAAAATATGATCAAAAAGAAAGTGTATGTATCTCACACGTACACCACCACACTAGGCCCCAATTACTATTGTTTGTACCCCTAAAAGGATGGTTGAGCAGTAGGAGCAGGAGTATGGAACAGGCAGCACCCTCAAATCTTCAGAAGTATGACATGAACCCCAAAAACTTGGAAAGGTGGATCTCACACGTACCGACACAGACTATCACGCAATTTAATTGATCCCCAAAGGATTTAATTGAATAGCGGAATAGAAAATATGATCAAAAAGAAAGTGTATGTATCTCACACGTACACCACCACACTAGGCCCCAATTACTATTGTTTGTACCCCTAAAAGGATGGTTGAGCAGTAGGAGGAGGAGTATGGAACAGGCAGCACCCTCAAATCTTCAGAAGTATGAGATTGTGTTCACTGTACCCCACAAAGATTGTGTTCACTGCACCCCACAAAGATTGTGTTCACTGCACCTCAAAAAGGATTTTGTTCACTGCACCCCACAAAGATTGTGTTCACTGCACCCTAAAAGGATTTTGTTCACTGCACCCCAAAAAGATTGTGTTCACTGTACCCCCCAAAGATTGTGTTCACTGCACCCCACAAAGATTCTGTTCCCTGTACCCCACAAAGATTCTGTTCACTGCACCCCACAAAGGATTTTGTTCACTGCACCCCAAAAAGATTGTGTTCACTGCACCCCAAAAAGGATGTTGTTCACTGCACCCTAAAAAGGATTTTGTTCACTGCACCCCAAAAAGATTGTGTTCACTGCATCCCACAAAGATTGTGTTCACTGCACCTCAAAAAGGATTTTGTTCACTGCACCCCACAAAGATTGTGTTCACTGCACCCTAAAAGGATTTTGTTCACTGCACCCCAAAAATATTGTGTTCACTGTACCCCCCAAAGATTGTGTTCACTGCACCCCACAAAGATTCTGTTCCCTGTACCCCACAAAGATTGTGTTCACTGCACCCCACAAAGGATTTTGTTCACTGCACCCCAAAAAGATTGTGTTCACTGCACCCCAAAAAGGATGTTGTTCACTGCACCCCAAAAAGGATTTTGTTCACTGCATCCCAAAAAGATTGTGTTCACTGCACCCCACAAAGATTGTGTTCACTGCACCCCACAAAGGATTTTGTTCACTGCACCCCAAAAAGATTGTGTTCACTGTACCCCCCAAAGATTGTGTTCACTGTACCCCACAAAGGATTTTGTTCACTGCACCCCAAAAAGATTGTGTTCACTGTACCCCCCAAAGATTGTGTTCACTGCACCCCACAAAGATTCTGTTCACTGTACCCCACAAAGATTGTGTTCACTGCACCCCACAAAGGATTTTGTTCACTGCACCCCAAAAAGATTGTGTTCACTGCACCCCAAAAAGGATTTTGTTCACTGCACCCCAAAAAGGATGTTGTTCACTGCACCCCAAAAAGGATTTTGTTCACTGCACCCCAAAAAGATTGTGTTCACTGCACCCCACAAAGATTGTGTTCACTGCACCCCACAAAGGATTTTGTTCACTGCACCCCAAAAAGATTGTGTTCACTGCACCCCAAAAAGGATTTGTTCACTGCACCCCAAAAAGGATGTTGTTCACTGCACCCCAAAAAGGATTTTGTTCAC
The DNA here is from genome assembly GCF_965119305.1 of Pelophylax lessonae. Taxonomy (NCBI): domain Eukaryota; kingdom Metazoa; phylum Chordata; class Amphibia; order Anura; family Ranidae; genus Pelophylax; species Pelophylax lessonae. Next base: position 329,163,913 of record NC_138771.1, on the reverse strand, counting down.
TCCACCCCAAAAAGATTGTGTTCACTGCACCCCACAAAGATTGTGTTCACTGCACCCCAAAAAGGATTTTGTTCACTGCACCCCAAAAAGATTGTGTTCACTGCACCCCACAAAGATTGTGTTCACTGCACCCCACAAAGGATTTTGTTCACTGCACCCCAAAAGGATTGTGTTCACTGCACCCCACAAAGATTGTGTTCACTGCACCCCACAAAGGATTTTGTTCACTGCACCCCAAAAAGATTGTGTTCACCGTACCCCCCAAAGATTGTGTTCACTGCACCCCACAAAGATTCTGTTCACTGTACCCCACAAAGATTGTGTTCACTGCACCCTAAAAGGATTTTGTTCACTGCACCCCAAAAAGGATGTTGTTCACTACACCCAAAAAGGATTTTGTTCACTGCACCCCAAAAAGGATGTTGTTCACTGCACCCCAAAAAGGATTTTGTTCACTGCACCCCAAAAAGATTGTGTTCACTGCACCCCACAAAGATTGTGTTCACTGCACTCCACAAAGGATTTTGTTCACTGCACCACAAAAAGATTGTGTTCACTGCACCCCAAAAATGATTTTGTTCACTGCACCCCAAAAAGGATGTTGTTAACTGCACCCCAAAAAGATTGTGTTCACTGCACCCCACAAAGATTGTGTTCACTGCACCCCACAAAGGATTTTGTTCACTGCACCCCAAAAAGATTGTGTTCACTGCACCCCAAAAAGGATGTTGTTCACTGCACCCCAAAAAGGATTTTGTTCACTGCACCCCAAAAAGATTTTGTTCACTGCACCCCAAAAAGGACATTGTTCACTGCACCCCAAAAAGATTTTGTTCACTGCAGCCCAAAAAGATTGTGTTCACTGCTGCTCACACACAGAAAAATGGATGTGGATCACTGACACCTGCCTATCTCCTATCCCACACCACACAGCAATATCGATTGTAGTTTGTAGAACACAGTTTCCCTAAAATTCAGCAGCAGCAGCCTCTCCCTAACAGGATTGAGAAGAGATCGTAGATCAGGATTGAGTGCAGAGTCACCCCACCCCCCACACAGCAATATCGATTGTACTTTGTAGAAGACACTGACCCTATAATTCAGCAGACTCTATCCCTAAAATGCCTACAACTCGCCCTGCCTAAACACTCCGACCTGTCCCTCAATTCTATCCGGACACAAATGGTTTTTTCCTGCCTGTCTTTCCCTAATCAGCAGCCAGCACGTTGATGTGTGCTCTGTCCCTGATCTAAGCAGCAGAATGACGCCGCTGCGGCTGCCTCGAACTTATAAAGACTTGGTCACATGCTTCAGACGGCCAATCACAGCTACTGAGACATTTGCAGGCATGGCTGGGATGGCTTAAGGCACACCAGTTAAACGATTGTTGATTGGCTGTTGAAAGCCCGCAATGAAAAGAGTGCCAAAGCATGCAAAACCCGGAAATAAAACGACCGAACACGGATTTTTACCCGAACATACAGTAAAGTGTCCGTGTTCGGGTACAAAAAATCCAATTATTCGGTACGAACACGAATAATACAGTCCGTGTTCGCTCAACACTAGTAAGAAATCAATTCAGGTTAGGCTTATCAGACTCCATCAAGGACTCCTTAGTATGCTACCCTGAAACAAAGTCATTGAAGAAAGCCATGCAGGTAGTCATCCGTCTAGACAGGCCTTTATGGGAAAGGCGTACAGACAGGTGTGTTTCTTTTCCCCTAGTATGCTGCCCACTTCTTCTCCTGGGCCCTCTAAACCTTTCCAAGAGGACAAGCCCATGCAAATTGGTGCTACCCATTTATCCTCTTGGGAACAGGCTAGTAGAAGATCCCATGGCCTCTGTTTATACTGTTGCAACTACGGCCACTTTGTCGCCAGCTGCCCTAATAAGCCAGGAAACCCAAAGAATCTAGTGTGGGTGGGGTCTGCTTATTTAAGGTATACAGTGCCAGGTACCCCCTGCGATAAAAGATTTGTTCCTGCGCATCTTAGTTCTGCCACATTTTCTCATCACATCTCTGTTTTCACTGATTCTGGTGCCGCTTAAACCTCTCTACAAACGCTGTCTTTCTGTCTGTCTGAGTGCACCTGGTTGAGCAGTCTTCCGCCTGCGATTGGTATGAACTGTTGCTGCATTGCTTCAATACAAGCTTTTTATTGCAACTGACTGTGTGAATTATTGGTGCCGCAGCATGCTGCCCACCACCTAGAGGCGCTCCAGTGAGAACTGGAGGTGCAGAGCAGTGACTGGTAGTCACTGGCTCTCTGCAGACTGAAGACCGAGAGCTGAGCAATCAGTGCTGTTTGATCACTCAGTTCTCGGTCTTAATACTGGCAAGGGACAGATGCAGCATGAATCGGTGCGGCATCTACCTAGGTGAATATGAATTATTTTTTTTTTTTTGCAAATTCATACTTCTCTTTTAATGAAGACTAGCAAAAGCGAACAACAGCAGTTCCTATAACCCCCTTGGCATTTCAGTTAGGAAGTCTACCAATAATTTCTATGGACAAAAATTGCCCCAATATTTTCTGAATATTAACCACATTAAGACCGCCCGTTGCACATTTACTGTGACAGGCTGCCTCTCCTGCGCAAACCAAAGTAGCCCTATGTCGGTCGCGCACGTGGTGGTGGGGGGGCGAGCACGGCACTAGGCAGCGGGGATGCCGATGCATGGGGGCCGGCAGCTGTGTTTGCCGCCCAGCACCCGCGATTGCTCCCTGCTGAGAGAAAAGGACGGTCGTAAACACAGCTGACCGTTCTTTTCCCTGAAATGATCACAGAGCGCCTGTAATCCTTCTATATAGGATCACAGGTCTCTGTGGTCATTTCACAAGCCCATCCCCCATACAGTTAGAATTCACTCACCTAGGCTCATAAATAACCCTTTGATCACCCCTAGGTTAACCCCTTCCCTGCCAATGTCAATATTACAGTAACAGTGCATATTTTTAGCACTGATTACTGTAGTAATGTCACTGGTCCCCCCAAAAGTATAAAAAATGGCAGTTAGGTATCTGATCTGTCCGCCGCAATGTCGCAGTCCAGCTAAAAATGGCAGATCGCCACCATTACTAGTAAAAAAAAAAAAAATTAAACTGACATAAATCTTTCCCCTATTATGTAGATGCGATAACTTTTGCGCAAACCAATCAAAATACGCTTATTGTGATTTTTTTTTACTAAAAATATGTAGCAGAATACAAATTGGCGTAAACGAATGATACATTTAGATTTTTACATTTTTTTGGGGGGGAATGTTATATAGCAGAATGTGAAATGTCGCAATTTTTTGTTTATAGTGCAAAAAAAAAAATCGCACAGATGATCAAATACCACCAAAAGAAATATCTATTTATCTATCTATCTATAAGTAACGCAGTGACGAAACGCAAAAAATGGCCTGGTCATTAAGGGGCAAATTCTAACAGTCCAGAACTGGCTAACATTGGATAGAGGTGCCATTACTGTAAATGTGATAATTGGTTATTAATAAATAACCAGTAACAACTGGTCAGAGGCGTGTCCAAACCATAAACATACATGTTGCATAACAATAAAATGAATTGAACTCTGAATTCCAGGCAAACAACTAAATAAACAGATGAAATACATACAAGGGAGCTGCTTTTAACTGCCAAAGGATTTGCATTTCTGTCCATCAATTCCTGAGATTTACCCAGCCATAATAGCATTGACATCAAAAAACAAACACAAGGGCGCACCCACCTAGCGCAATATCCTCCATAAAAAGGCTTTATTGAATGAAGAAATAAAAATACTCACAAATGAGTTCTTGATATGTGCATATTAAAGTATTGTGTTGCTGTCAGCGTCAGAAACGGAAGATGTACCGTCCTCAAAGGCTTGAAATGGCTAACCTGTTTCGAGGCTTAGCCTCTTCCCAGGAGCCATAATAGCAGTGACAACACCATCGGAGGTGTACTCCAGCATCCCCCAGAATTAAGCTCTCCCCTTCTTCATTCTTTTATTCCTTTCTTTTTCTTCCCTTTCCTTATAGAGGAATCTACTATTGGACAGATATCATCAACAATTATTACAATTAGTATACTACATTCTTAGGTGCCTGGGGTTCTTTCATTTTCCGGGAGCTGCGATGCTGAGTATAATTGTAACTACATTTCTATACCCTTTTACCTTTCCCAACTCTCTTTTTTGATATTCACTATTCACATTTTTCTATTCACTATTAGGGATTACTACATATTTTTATTGTCCACCCAGTGCTGCCAGTATTGAGTAGCTACCATGAACCCTACTGCCACAGCTTCCGCAAAAGACGCTCCCCACGTACCATCTATTTTTCCATATTACTTCTTCTATGTTTCAAATATGATACCCCTGGTAGCTCTGTAAGTATTATTAGGGGAAGTCCTTTGTTCTCCTTTTTATTCGTTTCTTCTTTCCCCTTTTTCTTTGGCCCACTAGCATATTAACCTAATTGGTTTGTATTCTATTATAGATATGTACATTTGAACACTTTGCATCTGCTCCTGATGAGTAAATATATTCACGAAACGCGTAGAGCTATTCTAGATGCAACGCCCTACCACCATACATTTATTACCAGTATATCTCTATGAAATTTAAAAATGTTTAAAAACATTATTTATTTCCTATGTTGTTGCTTGATTAGAGAGACATTTAGGTTAGTATTGACATTAATATGTGCAATCATGTTATGCTTTGTACCAATATGCTGATATTTATGTATTATATGGAATAATCTGTCTTTATCATGATTAGTGTTGAGCGAACACGGACTGTATTATTCGTGTTCGTACCGAATAATTGGATTTTTTGTACCCGAACACGGACACGGACACTTTACTGTATGTTTGGGTAAAAATCCGTGTTCGGTCGTTTTATTTCCGGGTTTTGCATGCTTTGGCGCTCTTTTCATGGCGGGCTTTCAACAGCCAATCAACAATCGTTTAACTGGTGTGCCTTAAGCCATCCCAGCCATGCCTGCAAATGTCTCAGTAGCTGTGATTGGCCGTCTGAAGCATGTGACCAAGTCTTTATAAGTTCGAGGCAGCCGCAGCGGCGTCATTCTGCTGCTTAGATCAGGGACAGAGCACACATCAACGTGCTGGCTGCTGATTAGGGAAAGACAGGCAGGAAAAAACCATTTGTGTCCGGATAGAATTGAGGGACAGGTCGGAGTGTTTAGGCAGGGCGAGTTGTAGGCATTTTAGGGATAGAGTCTGCTGAATTATAGGGTCAGTGTCTTCTACAAAGTACAATCGATATTACTGTGTGGGGGGTGGGGTGACTCTGCACTCAATCCTGATCTACGATCTCTTCTCAATCCTGTTAGGGAGAGGCTGCTGCTGCTGAATTTTAGGGAAACTGTGTTCTACAAACTACAATCGATATTGCTGTGTGGTGTGGGATAGGAGATAGGCAGGTGTCAGTGATCCACATCCATTTTTCTGTGTGTGAGCTGCAGTGAACACAATCTTTTTGGGCTGCAGTGAACACAATCTTTTTGGGGTGCAGTGAACAACGTCCTTTTTGGGGTGCAGTGAACAAAATCTTTTTGGGGTGCAGTGAACAAAATCCTTTTTGGGGTGCAGTGAACAACATCCTTTTTGGGGTGCAGTGAACACAATCTTTTTGGGGTGCAGTGAACAAAATCCTTTGTGGGGTGCAGTGAACACAATCTTTGTGGGGTGCAGTGAACACAATCTTTTTGGGGTGCAGTGAACAACATCCTTTTTGGGGTGCAGTGAACAAAATCCTTTTTGGGGTGCAGTGAACACAATCTTTTTGGGGTGCAGTGAACAAAATCCTTTTTGGGGTGCAGTGAACAACATCCTTTTTGGGGTGCAGTGAACAAAATCCTTTTTGGGGTGCAGTGAACACAATCTTTTTGGGGTGCAGTGAACAAAATCCTTTGTGGGGTGCAGTGAACACAATCTTTGTGGGGTACAGTGAACAGAATCTTTGTGGGGTGCAGTGAACACAATCTTTGGGGGGTACAGTGAACAGAATCTTTGTGGGGTGCAGTGAACACAATCTTTGGGGGGTACAGTGAACACAATTTTTTTGGGGTGCAGTGAACAAAATCCTTTGTGGGGTGCAGTGAACACAATCTTTGGGGGTACAGTGAACACAATCTTTTTGGGGTGCAGTGAACAAAATCCTTTGTGGGGTGCAGTGAACACAATCTTTGTGGGGTGCAGTGAACAAAATCATTTTTGGGGTGCAGTGAACAACATCCTTTTTGGGGTGCAGTGAACACAATCTTTTTGGGGTGCAGTGAACAAAATCCTTTGTGGGGTGCAGTGAACACAATCTTTGTGGGGTACAGGGAACAGAATCTTTGTGGGGTGCAGTGAACACAATCTTTGGGGGGTACAGTGAACACAATCTTTTTGGGGTGCAGTGAACAAAATCCTTTTAGGGTGCAGTGAACACAATCTTTGTGGGGTGCAGTGAACAAAATCCTTTTTGAGGTGCAGTGAACACAATCTTTGTGGGGTGCAGTGAACACAATCTTTTTGGGGTGCAGTGAACAACATCCTTTGTGGGGTGCAGTGAACACAATCTTTGTGGGGTGCAGTGAACACAATCTTTTTGGGGTGCAGTGAACAACATCCTTTTTGGGGTGCAGTGAACAAAATCCTTTTTGGGGTGCAGTGAACACAATCTTTTTGGGGTGCAGTGAACAAAATCCTTTTTGGGGTGCAGTGAACAACATCCTTTTTGGGGTGCAGTGAACAAAATCCTTTTTGGGGTGCAGTGAACACAATCTTTTTGGGGTGCAGTGAACAAAATCCTTTGTGGGGTGCAGTGAACACAATCTTTGTGGGGTACAGTGAACAGAATCTTTGTGGGGTGCAGTGAACACAATCTTTGGGGGGTACAGTGAACACAATCTTTTTGGGGTGCAGTGAACAAAATCCTTTGTGGGGTGCAGTGAACACAATCTTTGTGGGGTGCAGTGAACAAAATCATTTTTGGGGTGCAGTGAACAACATCCTTTTTGGGGTGCAGTGAACACAATCTTTTTGGGGTGCAGTGAACAAAATCCTTTGTGGGGTGCAGTGAACACAAGCTTTGTGGGGTACAGTGAACAGAATCTTTGTGGGGTGCAGTGAACACAATCTTTGGGGGGTACAGTGAACACAATCTTTTTGGGGTGCAGTGAACAAAATCCTTTGTGGGGTGCAGTGAACACAATCTTTGGGGGTACAGTGAACACAATCTTTTTGGGGTGCAGTGAACAAAATCCTTTGTGGGGTGCAGTGAACACAATCTTTGTGGGGTGCAGTGAACAAAATCATTTTTGGGGTGCAGTGAACAACATCCTTTTTGGGGTGCAGTGAACACAATCTTTTTGGGGTGCAGTGAACAAAATCCTTTGTGGGGTGCAGTGAACACAATCTTTGTGGGGTACAGGGAACAGAATCTTTGTGGGGTGCAGTGAACACAAACTTTGGGGGGTACAGTGAACACAATCTTTTTGGGGTGCAGTGAACAAAATCCTTTTAGGGTGCAGTGAACACAATCTTTGTGGGGTGCAGTGAACAAAATCCTTTTTGAGGTGCAGTGAACACAATCTTTGTGGGGTGCAGTGAACACAATCTTTGTGGGGTACAGTGAACACAATCTCATACTTCTGAAGATTTGAGGGTGCTGCCTGTTCCATACTCCTCCTCCTACTGCTCAACCATCCTTTTAGGGGTACAAACAATAGTAATTGGGGCCTAGTGTGGTGGTGTACGTGTGAGATACATACACTTTCTTTTTGATCATATTTTCTATTCCGCTATTCAATTAAATCCTTTGGGGATCAATTAAATTGCGTGATAGTCTGTGTCGGTACGTGTGAGATCCACCTTTCCAAGTTTTTGGGGTTCATGTCATACTTCTGAAGATTTGAGGGTGCTGCCTGTTCCATACTCCTACTCCTACTCCTCAACCATCCTTTTAGGGGTACAAACAATAGTAATTGGGGCCTAGTGTGGTGGTGTACGTGTGAGATACATACACTTTCTTTTTGATCATATTTTCTATTCCGCTATTCAATTAAAACCTTTGGGGATCAATTAAATTGCGTGATAGTCTGTGTCGGTACGTGTGGGATCCACCTTTCCAAGTTTTTGGGGTTCATCTCATACTTCTGAAGATTTGAGGGTGCTGCCTGTTCCATACTCCTCCTCCTACTGCTCAACCATCCTTTTAGGGGTACAAACAATAGTATTTGGGGCCTAGTGTGGTGGTGTACGTGTGAGATACATACACTTTCTTTTTGATCATATTTTCTATTCCGCTATTCAATTAAAACCTTTGGGGATCAATTAAATTGCGTGATAGTCTGTGTCGGTACGTGTGAGATCCACCTTTCCAAGTTTTTGGGGTTCATCTCATACTTCTGAAGATTTGAGGGTGCTGCCTGTTCCATACTCCTGCTCCTACTGCTCAACCATCCTTTTAGGGGTACAAACAATAGTAATTGGGGCCTAGTATGGTGGTGTACGTGTGAGATACATACACTTTCTTTTTGATCATATTTTCTATTCCGCTATTCAATTAAATCCTTTGGGGATCAATTGAATTGCGTGATAGTCTGTGTCGGTACGTGTGAGATCCACCTTTCCAAGTTTTTGGGGTTCATCTCATACTTCTGAAGATTTGAGGGTGCTGCCTGTTCCATACTCCTCCTCCTACTGCTCAACCATCCTTTTAGGGGTACAAACAATAGTAATTGGGGCCTAGTGTGGTTTTGTACGTGCGAGATACATACACTTTTTTGGATCATATTTCCTATTCCGCTATTCAATAAAAACCTTTCTAGGGCAAGATCTTAAATTACAGAAATATGAGGAGACCGTCAAATAAGGGCCGTGGCCTGGGTTGTGGTGCTGCTGGTAGAGCTCCTGTTGCAAGGAGAGGACATGGTCGATCTGTGCCAGCTACACGCACAAGTGAAACACCTTCCTCAAGTGTGAGTAGGCGACAGAACCTGCATCAGTATTTGGTAGGGCATCATACGCCCCTAGAAGTGATGAGGCCAGAACAAGTGGAGGCGATAGTAGATTGGTTTGCTGCTGACAGTGCCTCCAGTTCCTTCACATTGTCTCCCACCCAGTCTACTGCAGAAAGGTCACAGTTGGCACCTGCAGCCGATGTCCAACCGTCTTTCACCTCACCCCCTTGCAAATCAGGCAAGCAGTCTGAGCCCCAAGCCATACAGCAGTCTCTTCTTCTTTTTGATGACTCTGTCAGCAGGGTTTCCCAGGGCCATCCACCTAGCCCTGCCCCAGAAGTGGAAGAGATTGAGTGCAGCGATGCCCAACCACTTATTTCTCAAGATGAGTACATGCAAGGATCATCGCAGCACGTCTCCGATGATGACGAAACGCAGGTGCCAACTGCTGCGGCGTTCAGCATTGTGGAGACCGACAAGGAGGGCAGGGGTGAAGACTGGGTGGAAGATGATGTGGAGGACGATGAGGTCCTCGACCCCACATGGAATGAACGTCATGCAGGTGACCTGAGTAGTTTGGAGGAAAAATCCTCAGCACCAAGCCCATGATGCTCTTAATCCGGCCCTGGTCCTCCTCCACCGCCGCTTCCACCTACACCGCCCATAGGTGTGCGCAGCCTATTGCATTAAGGTGTGCACCCCAAAGTTGAAATACACATGCATGTGTTTGCCAGCAGGGAGAGTAATGTATCGGGGCCATGTACCTGTAGGCAAAGAGAAATAGAGCAGAGCAGGTCCGAGGGAGATCTTTCCCATCTCCTCACTGGCAATGCTATGTGCCCTAGGTGATTAGGGTGTGCCCAGGCACACCCGGCACACCCTGTGCGCATGCCTATGTCACCGCCACATCCACCACCACCTCAACCTCCCTCCTACTCCATATGGGCCTCGTCCTTCAGAGATGAAGAAGAACATTCTTTTATTTTTCTGTTTTTTTTTGTTGTTTTAAGTTATTTCCCTATCCACATTTGTTTGCAGAGCACTTGCCATGCTCTTAATTACGTTTTGCTGCCATTTGCAGCACTCTAGCCCTTTCCTTTGGTGTTTTAGAGCCATTTTAGTGCCTTAAAGTCCGGGTCCCCATTGACTTCAATGGGGTTCGGTGTCCGGGAAAAGTTCGGTAAAAGTCCGGGACACGGACCCGGACTTTTTTTTAAAGTTCGGCCGAACCCGTCGAACACGGACATCTAGGTGTCCGCTCAACCCTAATCATGATTACTATCATTACTGCATTGTATGCCATGTGCCTTTTACATGAATTAAATGTGATAATTTGTATATATTACTTTTATATATTATGTTTATTGTGTTATGACCCTATATATAGACATACTATCTTACATATAGCACATTACCCATTCATCTAATTTCCTTGGATTGCATCCGCGGTTTCATTTAAAGTCCCAAACCTCACCTTGTTTTTATTCAAATTGCTTCAGGGATGGAGGTGTATGACCCCACCATGTCATGTCCTCATGTAAAGTCCCAATCCCCCCCCCCCCCTCCTTTTTCAATGAGTAATTATTGCAGCAGGAATCCTTCCAGGAATAAGGAGGTCATTATTGCAAGGGTAGTAGGTTGCCTGCTTCCTTCTGGAGCAGTACTGCCTGGCACCAGTGTCACACCATTCTCATCACTGTTGTCTGGCATAGCCAATCCTGTTCATGAATGCCAAGTTAATTAACAGATATTCAGCCAGATGATCAGATGAAGAGGAACTGTAAATGGCATTTTCTGAACTGGTGCAAAGTTAGAAGCAATAAGCAAACAGGATCAAGATGGCAAAAATGTGCATATCAGGAGTAGGGGTGATCGAACTTTTGAAAAGTTCGGTTCGACCAGAACACCCGAATTTCCCAAAAGTTCGGTTCGGATTTCAGAACCCCATTGAAATCAATGGGACACGAACTTCGGTAATCAAAAAACACAATTTTTAAGCCCTAAAACCCAATAAATGCCCCTAAAAAGTGCCTAGGGTTCTGGGTCATGCCCAATTAACTATTAATCACACAAAAAAAAGTTCTTAAAAATTGTCATTTTTGATAAAAAAGCCAATTATTGAAAAAATTTAAAAAAAAAAGAGAGATTTTTTGATTTTTACTTAGGGATTTTTACTGGGATTTAGTATCTGGGGGGTCTAAAGGGTGTGCATGTGAAGTTTCAGCTCTGTAGCATGTCCAGAACCATGAAAAAAAAAAAGATAATTTTTCAGTAGAACAGGGATGTGGGTCGGGACCCTCCTTTAACTTTAACACCTATATGATCTTTTTTTCTGGTTCTGGACATGCTACAGAGCTGAAACTTTACAGGTACACCTTTTAGACCCCCCAGACACAAAATCACACAAAAAAAAAGTTCTTAAAAATTGTCATTTTTGATAAAAAAGCCAATTATTGAAAAAATTAACCTCCTGCCATCCGTGCTACAGCCTATATATGGCTGCAGCGCGGACTCGAATTTTCGGGAGGCCGTTTTTAAATGGCCTCCCAGTGACACGCCCCCGCGCGCTCCCACGAGCGCGCATCGGGGAGAATCTGTGTCGGCCGTGTCCTTTGGACACAGCCGATCACAGATCGTGGTGAATGGCCAATCACAGCGGCCATTCACCACGTGATCAAGCCGTCCAATGAGAGATGATCTCATATGTAAACATATAAGATCATCTCTCATCGCCGGCGCTCCTTCCTCACACAGAGCCTGCGTGTGAGGAAGGAGGGAGAGCTGCACAGCGCCGGGGACACAGAAAAAGTAATCAGGGCACCGATCACCAGTGCCCTGATTACTAGAGGTACACCAAACACACCTTCAATGCCCACAGTGCCCACCATCAGTGCCCCCATCAGTGCACACAATCAGTGCCCATAGTGCTGCCAGTCAGTGCCCATCAGTGCCTGCTCATCTAGGCACTGATGAGCGCTGACTGGCAGCACTATGGGCACTGAGTGTGGGCACTGATGGTGCTGCCCATCAGTGCTCATCAGTGCCGCCCATCAGTGCTCATCAGTGCCACCCGCCAGTGCCCATCAGTGCCGCCCGCCAGTGCCCATCAGTGCCGCCCGCCAGTGCCCATCAGTGCCGCCCACCAGTGCCCATCAGTGCTGCCCATCAGTGCCACCTCTCAGTGCCCGTCAGTGCCACCTCTCAGTGCCCAGCAGTGCCACCTCTCAGTGCCCAGCAGTGCCGCCTATCAGTGCTCATCAGTGCTGCCTATCAGTGCTCATCAGTGCAGGATATTAGTACCTCCTCATCAGTGCCACCTCATCAGTGCCCATAAGTGCCACCTCAGCAGTGCCCATAAGTGCCACCTCATCAGTGCCCATCAGTGCAGCCTATCAGTGCCCATCAGTGCCGCCTCATCAGCGCACATCAGTGAAGGAGAAAAATTTATTTATTTTCAAAATTTACTCGCAAAAAATAAGAAAAACGTTTTTTTTTTTCAAAATTTTTGTAAAAAATAAAAAACCCAGAGATGATTAAATGCCACCAAAAGAAAGCTCTATTTGTGTGAAAAAAATGATAAAAAATTTATATGGGTACAGTGTAGCATGACCGCGCAATTGTCATTCAAAGTGTGAGAGCGCTGAAAGCTAAAAATTGGTCTGGATGGGAAGGGGGTTTAAGTGCACAGAAGGCAAGTAGTTAAAAAAAAAAGAGAGATTTTTTGATTTTTACTTTGGATTTAGTATCTGGGGGGTCTAAAGGGTGTGCATGTGAAGTTTCAGCTCTGTAGCATGTCCAGAACCATGAAAAAAATAAAAGATACTTTTTCAGTAGAACAGGGATGTGAGTCGGGACCCTCCTTTAACTTTAACACCTATATGATCTTTTTTTCTGGTTCTGGACATGCTACAGAGCTGAAACTTCACAGGTACACCTTTTAGACCCCCCAGACACAAAATCACACAAAAAAAGTTCTTAAAAATTGTCATTTTTGATTAAAAAAAAGCCAATTATTGAAAAATTAAAAAAAAAAAAGAGAGAATTTTTGATTTTTACTTTTAGTATCTGGGGGGTCTAAAAAGTGTACACGTGAAGTTTCAGCTCTGTAGCATGTCCAGAACCATGAAAAAAAAGATTGTTTGTATTAGAAAACTTTAAGCACAGGAGTATGGCTCCGCTGCTGTAACACCTTGCCGGTTTAATAGAAGGCATTTTTTTGGGTTCTTTGCAGTCAGGAAAAACATCTGAACTTGTGTATAGTGGTACTGTGCACAAGTTCTGATGTTTTGCCTGCCTCCAAAAACCCCCAAAAAATGCCAGCAAAAACACACCTGGGCATTTTTTTTTTGACGCTAGCGTTTTTTTGGCATTTTTTGGGGTTCTTTTGATGCAGGCAAAACATCTGAACTTGTGTATAGTGGTGTATATACACACATCCATATATTTATATACACACCTAGACATATATAGGTGTGATAGTAGCAGAAATATATGCTTGCGCTAATGAAATCATTTACAGTAATATATTTCTGCTACTATCACACCTATATATGTCTAGGTGTGTATATAAATATATGTATGTGTGTATATATACCACTATACACAAGTTCAGATGTTTTGCCTGCCTCAAAAGAACCCCAAAAAATGCCAAAAAAACCGCTAGCGTCAAAAAAAAAAATGCCCAGGTGTGTTTTTGCTGGCATTTTTTGGGGGTTTTTGGAGGCAGGCAAAACATCAGAACTTGTGCACAGTACCACTACACAAGTTCAGATGTTTTTCCTGACTGCAAAGAACCCAAAAAAATGCCTTCTATTAAACCGGCAAGGTGTTACAGCAGCAAAGCCAACCCCCTGTCTGAAAGTTTTCTAATACAAACTATTTTTTTATGGTTCTGGACATGCTACAGAGCTGAAACTTCACATGTACACTTTTTAGACCCCCCAGATCTGAAATCCAAAGTAAAAATCAAAAAATCTCTTTTTTTAAAAAATTTTTTCAATAATTGGCTTTTTTTTATCAAAAATTACAATTTTTAAGAACTTTTTTTGTGTGATTTTGTGTCTGGGGGGTCTAAAAGGTGTACCTGTGAAGTTTCAGCTCTGTAGCATGTCCAGAACCAGAAAAAAAAAGGATTGTATGTATTAGAAAACTTTCAGCTCAGGGGGTTAGCTTCTCTCCACATCTTGCCGGTTTCAAAGCAGGCATTTTTTTGGGTTCTTTGCAGTCAGGAAAAACATCTGAACTTGTGTATAGTGGTACTGTGCACAAGTTCAGATGTTTTGCCTGCCTCCAAAACCCCCCCAAAAATGCCAGCAAAAACACACCTGGGCATTTTTTTTTTTTTGACGCTAGCGTTTTTTTGGCATTTTTTGGGGTTCTTTTGAGGCAGGCAAAACATCTGAACTTGTGTATAGTGGTATATATATACACACATACATATATTTATATACACACCTAGACATATATAGGTGTGATAGTAGCAGAAATATATTACTGTAAATGATTTCATTAGCGCAAGCATATATTTCTGCTACTATCACACCTATATATGTCTAGGTGTGTATATAAATATATGGATGTGTGTATATACACCACTATACACAAGTTCAGATGTTTTGCCTGCCTCCAAAACCCCCCAAAAAATGCCAGCAAAAACACACCTGGGCATTTTTTTTTTGACGCTAGCGTTTTTTTGGCATTTTTTTGAGGTCTTTTGAGGCAGGCAAAACATCTGAACATGTGTATAGGGGGTATATATACACATATATGTCTGAATATATACCCCTAGACATATATAGGTGTGATAGTGTAACGCTCCTGCGTTTTACGTATGATGTGGATTTTCAGCTGCAGAAATATTCTACTTCAGTAGTCATGTAGAGAAACGCTGAGACACCATTCCCAACTCTCAATGACTCATCATGTGTGGATGATCTCAATTCAGCAAGTAAATACACACACTCAATAAGATGTTTCCTAGAGTGACTTATGTATATAGTAACACAGTGATGATAGGCTGAAGAGACAGGTTGGGTAGAGATGGTAGATGACAGACACTTGAAAGGAAATGTTCTTGAAAGTAAGATAGTAGCAGATGGGATGCAGATAGGTTTAGCAATCATGTAGATGACAGAGTAGCAGGTGGACATACAAGAGAGATCAACCCAGTGCAAGAACAGGTGGTAGTAGGCTCAAGAGCTAGCAATCTTAGATAATGCAGATGTAGTAATAGTCCTTAGTATGCAGAGCTAGATAGTGTAAGCTTTAGTATAAAGGTTATAGAGGTTTCCCCTGTGGGGTACTTGTCACTAATAGCAATGAAGCAGAGGAGAGGTTCGGCAAGAGCGGATGATCCGGTAGCGGGATACAGGGATCAGCGCAGCGTGGTTCCGACAGCGAGGTATGCTTGCAAGCATGTGAGCTTCAAGACAGGTTAGCATCAAGGCACAAAGCAGTGAAGTCGTGAGAAGGGTGAAGGTGATCGGGTGGCGAGACACAGGATCCGAAAACAGAGGTTCAGGTAGCGAGATACAGGAACGTGTACAATTGACATGCTGAACTCAGAGATCAGGACGCTCCAACCATGGCGGTTGAACGAACACATGTGAGTGAGAGCCGGCGATCTAAATAGCCATCCAGTCCGGCGCTCAGTGATGACAGCATCAGTCTTAAAGGTGTATGCGCACCTTACCAAAAGAGAATGGTGGGGCGCATACACTTATGAAAGAGTAATTAGGGTACCCAAAGGTACCAGAACATTACAGTACCCCCCCCCCCCCTTAAGGCCGGCTCCTGAAGGCCTCTGGAGCTGGTTTGTCTGGGTACTTCGCATGAAAATTGCGGATTAATCTAGAGGCATGTATGTCAGAGGTGTTTAGCCAGGTGTCGTCTTGGGGCCCATAGTTCTTCCATCGAACCAAGTACTGAAGTCTTCCTCTGTGGATACGAGAATCCAGAATCTCTTTTATCTTGTATTCTTCTCCACCTTCAACTTGTACAGGAGGAGGAGGTGGGATAGTAGGCCTTATTCCTTGGTCAGGAACATGGGGCTTCAGTAGCGACGCATGGAAAATGGGATGTATTTTGAGGTCTATTGGCAATGTAAGCTGTACTGCAGCTTTTCCAATAAGTTTCTTGATTGGGAAAGGTCCCAAGAACAGAGGTCCAAGCTTTTTGCTAGGGATTTTCAGTCTTAAATTTTTTGTTGAGAGCCAAACGAGGTCCCCGATAGCGTACTGAGGAGAAGGTCTTCTGCGAAGATCATAGTACTTCTTTTGTTGACTATGAGCGTGTGCAATGGTAGTATTAAGCAAACCCAGAGAGTCCTTTATTTGGGTAAGATAGTCTGAAGCTACTGGGTTATTTGAAGGAAGGATGCGTGGTGGAAGAATAGAGGGATGAAACCCATAGTTCAAGTAGAACGGACTCTGCTTGGTCGTACTGTGGGTTGCGTTGTTGTAGGCAAATTCTGCCAGAGGGAGAAGATCCACCCAATCATCCTGTTGGTAAGAAGTGTAACAACGTAAATATTGCTCGATGCATTGGTTGACTCTTTCAGTCTGTCCGTTGGTCTGCGGATGGTAAGGAGAAGTGAGCTTCCGCTCGATCCGTAGTATGTGACATAGTTCTTGCCAGAACTTGGAAATAAATTGTGATCCACGGTCAGACAGAAGAGTTTTTGGGATACCATGTAACTTAAAGACATGTTTCATCAGGAGTTCTGCCGTTTGTTTGGACGAAGGTAGTCTGCGAATAGCAATGAAATGTGCCATCTTTGTCAGATGGTCCACTGACACTAAGATGGTATTAAATCCTTTGGAAGGAGGCAATTCCACTATAAAGTCCAAGGACACAACTTCCCATGGAGTTTGGGGTATTGGTAGACTGCATAGTAGACCGGATGGTCTCGTAGTGTCAATTTTGGACCTGGCACAGACATTGCATGAAGAGACGAATTTTTGTATAGATGTTTTCATGTCAGGCCACCAGAATTGCCTGGTAATCAGATTAAGAGTCTTTGTCATACCCATATGTCCTGCCATAGGCACATCATGCGATAATTCCAAGATCTTGGTGCGTATGGTAGGTGGTATGTAAAGTTTGTCGTTGTAGTAGAGGAAGCCTTCTGCATCAGTATTTAGTTGTGGTGGGGGTGAATCCAAACTTATACCATGCAAAACCTCTTCCTTCAAGGAACGGACAACTCCAATAATGCGTTTGTGAGGTATTATAGGAACGGAAGGGATTTCAAAGTAGTTTTCTTCAGTTAGTCGTGATAGTGCATCCGCCTTTTTGTTCTTATCTGCAGGTGTGTAGGTCACTAGGAAGTTAAACCTTAGAAAGAATAGTGACCATCGTACCTGTCGGTGCGAGAGAGTTTTGTTAGTCTGAAGATATTGGAGATCTTTATGGTCCGTGTTTATAAGTATTTGTAATTGGGTGCCTTCGAGTAGATGTCGCCAATTCTCCAGAGCCAATTTTATAGCAAGCAGTTCCTTTTCACCCACGGGGTAATTTATCTCTGGACTGCTTAGGGATTTAGAAAAAAAGGCGACTGGATAAAGTGGTGAAGTGTGAGTTGGTCGTTGGGAGAGTATTGCTCCTACTGCCATGTTTGACGCATCTACTTCCAGAATGTATTGGAGGGATGGGTCTGGATGGCGTAGTATGGGAGCAGAAGTAAACCTTATCTTTAACAGGTGAAAAGCTTTATTTGCTTCATCTGACCATTTGAATGTTTTTTTAATGCTAGTGAGCTGTGTGAGGGGTCTCACAATGGCAGAGAAGTTTCTAATGAACTTCCTGTAGAAATTCGAAAATCCAAGGAATCGCTGTAGCGCCTTGCGTGTGGTTGGTGTAGGCCAATCCTGAATGCAGGATATCTTACTCATGTCCATCTCGATTCCTGTTTTGGATATGATGTAGCCTAGAAACAGTACCTCTTCTTTATGAAACAAGCATTTTTTCAGTTTCACATAAAGGTTGTGTGCAAGCAATCTCAATAATACTAGTCTTACATGTCTTATGTGTTCAGACAGGGATCGTGAATATATAAGCATATCGTCCAGATATACCACAACACAGACATCTAGTAAATCTCTGAAAATATCGTTTATAAATCGTTGAAAAACTGCAGGGGCGTTGCATAGCCCAAATGGCATTACAAGATATTCGAACAATCCGTATCTGGTTCTGAATGCAGTCTTCCACTCGTGTCCATCACGGATTCGAATGAGATTGTATGCTCCTTTCAGGTCCAATTTTGAAAAATAGGTAGCTCCACGCACCTGCTCAATGAGCTCAGGGATAAGCGGTAGAGGATAGCGATCTTTTATTGTAATAGCATTCAATTGCCTATAGTCGATGATAGGCCTGAGACTTGAGTCCTTATTGCGGACAAAAAAGAGTCCTGCTGCTGTGGAAGAAGTGGAAGGTCTAATAAAACCTTTTTCCAAATTCTCATCCAAATAGTCTTTGAGATGGGAAAGTTCATCCTGTGAAAGAGGATAAACATGACCGAACGGCAATTTGCTATTTGGGAGTAGATTAATGCTACAAGCATAGTCTCGATGGGGAGGTAGTGCTTGAGCATTTTTCTCAAGAAAAACCTCAGAGAGATCCTGATAACATAGTGGTGCAATCTCATCTGTCACCACAGACAGGATCTTCCCGAAAGACGGGAGGTTACACGTACCCTCGCAATAGCAAGAGAGGAAGGTCAGGGTCCGTTCCTTCCAATCTATGGTTGGTTGATGTGTGTGCAACCAGGGAAGTCCCAAAACAATGGGAAAGTGGGGTGAAGGTATTAGATCGAAGGTAGTGGTCTCCATATGAGACCACTAGTGACTAGGAGTGCCTGTGTCTGATCAGTGATCGGACCAGAGGATAAAGGAACACCGTTAATAAGACTCACTGAGACAGGTTTAAGTTTAGAAATAATAGGAACTTTATTTAAAGCAGCAAAACGTATGTCAATATAATTTCCACAAGATCCTGTGTCAATCATGGCCTTAGTAGTAATCCTGTTCTGGTCCCACTGTAATGTTAAGCAAACAGAAAGGTAAGGGTTAGTGATTGAAGTTGTCAATCCCCCTAGGAGGACATGTGAACACTCACCCTTCTTTTTGTAGACTAGGGGACAGACGTTTATCTTGTGATCCGGGGATGCACAGTACAAGCAGAGATTACCAGATCGTCTTCTGGCTCTTTCCATAGTTGATAGAGGTGGGCGTATGGTTCCTACCTCCATAGGAACGGGGTCAACGGCCGAAATCCGAGAAGAACTGGATAATGGCATTCCCATTTTCTCAGCCTTTCTTTCTCGTAGTCTTCTATCTATGGTGATACTGAGTTGTATCAATGCATCCAGGGTTTTTGGCAGATCCGCTCGGGCGAGCTCGTCTTTAACGGCCTCTGATAGGCCAAGCCTAAATTGGGATTTCAGAGATGCATCATTCCATTCTGAATCAAGGGTCCATCTCTTGAATTCTGCGACAAAGTCTTCTACAGGTCTCCCACCTTGTTTCAAGGATCTTAATTGAAAATCGGCAGTACTCTGCCTATTGCGATCATCATATAGGCTAGTGAGTTCTGCTAGGAACAAGGCATAGGAGTTGAGAAGCTGGTCGCTTTTCTCAAAAAGAGAGTCTGCCCAGGCCCGAGGATCGCCTGTTAGGTAAGAAATAATAGTACAAACCTTAATGTGATCAGTAAGGTAGGTACGGGGTTTTAGCAAGAAAAGTAACTCACATGCGTTTTTAAATTCGCGAAATTTTTTGCGATCGCCTGTAAATACCAAAGGAGGATTTATTTTGGGTTCAGGGGACTGAGCAGTGGTAAGTTGTGTCAGTCTAATTACCTGCTGCGACAGAGCCTGATTGTCTTCTTTTAATTCAGCAAGTGCGTGTATTAACGCAGGTACTTGCTGTTTTAATTGTGTCATCTGAGTGGTTATTTCTGCTGAATCCATTTGTGGTTCGTTCAATCTGTAACGCTCCTGCGTTTTACGTATGATGTGGATTTTCAGCTGCAGAAATATTCCACTTCAGTAGTCATGTAGAGAAACGCTGAGACACCATTCCCAACTCTCAATGACTCATCATGTGTGGATGATCTCAATTCAGCAAGTAAATACACACACTCAATAAGATGTTTCCTAGAGTGACTTATGTATATAGTAACACAGTGATGATAGGCTGAAGAGACAGGTTGGGTAGAGATGGTAGATGACAGACACTTGAAAGGAAATGTTCTTGAAAGTAAGATAGTAGCAGATGGGATGCAGATAGGTTTAGCAATCATGTATGGTAGTAGATGACAGAGTAGCAGGTGGACATACAAGAGAGATCAACCCAGTGCAAGAACAGGTGGTAGTAGGCTCAAGAGCTAGCAATCTTAGATAATGCAGATGTAGTAATAGTCCTTAGTATGCAGAGCTAGATAGTGTAAGCTTTAGTATAAAGGTTATAGAGGTTTCCCCTGTGGGGTACTTATCACTAATAGCAATGTAGCAGAGGAGAGGTTCGGCAAGAGCGGATGATCCGGTAGCGGGATACAGGGATCAGCGCAGCGTGGTTCCGACAGCGAGGTATGCTTGCAAGCATGTGAGCTTCAAGACAGGTTAGCATCAAGGCACAAATCAGTGAAGTCGTGAGAAGGGTGAAGGTGAAAACAGCATGCCGGGGTTGATCGGGTGGCGAGACACAGGATCCGAAAACAGAGGTTCAGGTAGCGAGATACAGGAACGTGTAGAATTGACATGCTGAACTCAGAGATCAGGACGCTCCAACCATGGCGGTTGAACGAACACATGTGAGTGAGAGCCAGCGATCTAAATAGCCATCCAGTCCGGCGCTCAGTGATGACAGCATCAGTCTTAAAGGTGTATGCGCACCTTACCAAAAGAGAATGGTGGGGCGCATACACTTATGAAAGAGTAATTAGGGTACCCAAAAGTACCAGAACATTACAGATAGTAGCAGAAATATATTACTGTAAATGATTTAATTAGCGCAAGCATTTATTTCTGCTACTATCACACCTATATATGTCTAGGGGTATATATTCAGACATATATGTGTATATATACCCCCTATACACATGTTCAGATGTCATGTCTGACATCAAACATGTCCTCAAAAAAGCACTGGCAGTGGCAGCCCCTGCAGCATAAAAAATGCTTGGCTGGTGAGAAGCCATATGGGTGTGCCGAAGCAATTCAGAGAAATGATAATTTCTCTATAGCGGTCACCCTGCTATGGAAGGGTTTTGTCACCCTGCCATAGCAGTCACTGCCAGTTAACCCTACACTACACTACGGTCCCCTTACACTTAACACTTTCCCTACAGAAACTAAATTTTTGAAGCTAACTTAAGTGTAAAGGAGCACTCTAACTACACTAGATATCCCTTTCCTCACACTAAAAATAGCTAAATGACACTTTTAAAGTAAAATTAACAGAACTGCTTCCACTCTCTTCCATGTCCAGTATAACAATGCTAGGAATATGGCGGGGGCGATCTTATATACTGGGGGGCGTATTCACTAATGATTGATCTAGGGACCCCCTAGTCACTCCTATCACATTCCTAGCATTCTCCTGCCCCCTCAATTGGCTTTTGCTAATGGTTCTGGTCCAATCACGGGCTTTTAAAACCCATTTCCTGAAGCATTGCATTTTGGGCGGTTCTGGTTGCCGAATTCCGAACTTTTTGGGCAAAAAGTTCTAAATTTGGCCGAACCTCGAACACCCAATGTTCGGGCCGAACCGATGGTCGACCCGAACCGTTCGATCATCCCTAATCAGGAGGTACTCCTCTCTTTAGCGTCTTCTAGAGAAACTATGTATTATTCAGCTATTGCCCAGCTGCACACATGTCAGTTCTGACAGTGGAGGGCCTCTCAACTGCCCAGCTACCTCTACCTCATCAGGTCAGGCCTCACAGGTCAGGTCAGGCCTTTTTGACCTGCTGAGGGAAGGAAGCTGAAAAACAGATCTTCCCTGAGTGTGGATTTGTGGGAAATGGAGTTAAATGGGCCCGCGCCTGCATCTGAGCATGGTAAATAAATGGACACTCTACTACACCACTTAGAGTTAGCAAGTACAATGCAGTGGTATCCTCCTTTAACCCCTAGCCTGCTGACAGAACAGTGAAGGTTGGATGTACACTGATGAGGTCACCTATCTAATAAATCATTAGATATAAGTATCTATATATTAGGTATAAGGCTCTTGCAATCCCTATATAGCAACATGGGAATGGGAACCAATCACAGTGCTCTCTCCTGCTAGCAGCATGCTCCTTCTGGACATTTGTTTGCAGAGCACCTGATTGGTTCCCAGCCCCATGTTGATATATAGGGATTGCAAGAACCTTATACCTAATATAAAGATACTTATATCAAATGATTTATTATTGAATACATTACTGCATTATTATGTGTATTTTATTTCTGAATGGAATTCAGCTTTAACCACTTGCCGACTGCCTAACGACGATTTACGTCGGCAGTCAGCCCCTCACAGGCAAAGCGACGTAGGTCTACGTCGCTAGCCTGTGAGGCTCTGGGGAGCGAGCGCGCGTCGCTGGAGGCGCGCTCCCGCTCACTCATGGACCCCCCGCGCGTGTGCCCGGCGGACCCGATGTCCGCCGGGCACTCACGATCGTGCGTTAGAGCAGGAGAAAGGCAGGCGGCTAATGTAAACACAGCCGCCTGTCATTCTCCCCTGTGTAAGAATGGAGATCACACGGTTCTACTATGTAGGACCGTTGATCTCTGTTCTTACACCAGTAGCCACATCCAATCACAGTAAGAATCACGCCCCTAGGGACACACTTAACCCCTCCCTCTCAAAAAACGTTAACTCCTTCCCTGCCAGTGTCATTTTTACAGTAACAGTGCATACGTATAGCACTGATTACTGTAGTAATGTCACTGGTAGCCCCAAAAGTGTCAAAAATGTCAGTCAAGGGTCCGATCTGTCCACCGCAATGTCACAGTCCCGTAAAAAAAATAAATCGCACATCGCAGCCAAAAACAACAAAAATGACAAAAATCGTTCCCTTAGTTAGTAAACTCAATAACTTTTGCGCAAACCAATCAAAATATGCTTTTTGCGATTTTTTTTTTTTAACAAACATAGGTAGCATAAAACAAATTGGTCTAAAATGTTAAAAAATGTTGATTTTTACATTTTTTTGGGGGGAATTTCATATAAAAAATTTGAAAAATATTGTTATTTTTGCAAAATTGACGCTCTTTTTTTGTTTATAGCGCATGATCAAAAAATCGCACAGGTGATCAAATACCACCAAAAGAAAGCTCTGTTTGTGGGAAAAAAAGAACGTCAAATTTGTTTAGGTACAGCGTCGCACGACTGCGCAATTGTCTGTTAAAGTCACGCAGTGCCGAATCACAAAATAGGCCCTGGTCAGGAAGGGGGTAAAATCTTCCGGGGCTTAAGTGGTTAAATAAAACTGAGCCGTGGCAAACTGATACTCCGAACTGATAAGGTGTGCGTATTTTACTAGTACTGCCTGACAATAAACTAAAGATCTTGGAGGCAGAGTACACCCTCTTTTTGTCACTGTCTCTCAAATACATTGCCTATAAAGGAGCATAATTTGCATTGCTGTATCTTGAGAATGATCCAGCTTTCCAACTTGTGACAAGTTCAGCACTGACATGCCACCTAGAGGAAATTTTCCCTTTCTATTTCCAGCCTAGAATACATAATGTTCTGTCAGGGAAAACAAAGCCATCCTTTGGCTTACAGGCATTACCTCTGAAATGCAGGACAACTACATTATATGCTTATTAATCTCCAAATATATGTGAGAATTTACTTCTGGGTGCAGTTATGGTATATGCAAAGAGTAAAAAAAAAAACGCAAATGTGTTCTGCATTAGCTCAGTCTCTTTCTACAATGCTGTAACAAAAAATACCATAAAAAAATTACTATAAATAAATCAATCAGTTATATTCTCAGTGGAGGATTAGTCATAATTCAGAAGGAAACAACCTACTGTACTGTTGTACAAAACTAGCAAATTACTGTAGCAATATAAATAAAAAGGTCAGGGAGACTCCTTGCACATTTTTTCTGCTTTACTACTAAATTTTTCAGACCAGTATGCCTGATGTCAAAATGTGCATTTTTTGAACTGAACGACTTGTGAATATGTATTACAGGTCCAATTCAGGCATAACTGTCTTTGAGGATTCACCCTTCTTTATTGGCATTCATCCCCACCATTCACAAGAAGTACAGTTTGCAGAGCCAGGAAAGAGGAAAGTAAGCAACCTATACAAATGAAGAGTTAAAGTGATATGAAAGGCACAATTAAAAAAAACAAAAAAACATGTAATACTTACCTGCTTTGCACAGAGCTGCTCTGATCTTCCTCTTCTTGGGTTCCCCACTGGCACTCCTGGCCCCTCTTTCCTGTCGAGTTCCCCCAAAGCAAGCAGCTTGAAATGGAGGCACCCAAGAAGGCTCACTCCCGAGCCTCTGCTTTGCGTGTCTATTCAGACACAGAGCCATGGCTCGACCACGCCCCCTTACTCTACCTTGACTCACTGGCTCTGATTGACAACAATGGGAGCCAATACGGAAGGAGAGTCCCCCGAAACCTAAGGCACTCGTGCACGTGATAGAGCTCAGGTGTGTATTAGGGGGACTGGGGGGGGGGGGCTGCTACATAGAAAGCATGAAGGTAAAAAACATTCAGCCTTTAGAACCACTTTAGGGATACATATTAAGAAGCTCCCATTGTATGTTTGTTATACTGGACATTCCCATTCGCGCAGCATTTTTAAAAAGATATTTCGTACCTTTTCTCATTTTTTTTTTCTCAATTTATTTTGAAGTGCCTTAACACTCAATGTACCACCCGATCCTTGTGATCTTGTCCCTTTTTTAGGACTGACAGTGTACACATCTAGTTCACAACTGAAAAATAAAGATCCACTAGCACAGTACAGACAAGGTTAATAATGAACAAATATAAAGTATATGTTATCCCAATTTGGCTGCAAAAAATTAAGACACATTTTAAAATGTCACTTTCCTCGATTTGGGCCCCCAGAGTTTTTGCAATAATGTGCAAATGTGCACAACACATTTGCAGATTATAGTAGAATTACCTTTTAGCTTGCCCTCCTGCAGCAATGCAAGGTCTGCACCTCCACTCATTCTACAGTATACATGATTTTACATTGAGTTGCACATCCATTGCAATCTGTCTACAACTGAAAAAAATTAGCAGACATAGGTCCATAAAGCTCAACATTTCATATTAAGGTATATATACAGTCGATCTGCATTTATCAGCATTGGCCCAGAGAAAACACTTTCCTTATCTGGAAAATACTGAGCTCACAATGTCGTTTCAGATTGAGGCCATCTGAGTAAAATAATAAACTTTAACGTTTTTTGGTCAATATCATTTAAGTATTTTTTCTATGTTATAAGTTTTAAAGATGATCTTTCTTTTTTATTGTTTGTGTGTTATTCACTTTCAAAATGTATCTAAGTTAAATTTTTTTTTTTGGAGTCACGTTAGCAAGAAAAAGTGGGGTATGTGTCCAACAAGTAAAGTGATTGTAAAGCCTTAAAGAGTAACTCCACTTGTGTTGAGAAAAAAACACTCCCCCATGGATGATCTACAGTATGTACATTATAATTCCTACCTTTTGTTATTCTGAAGAAATCCCTGTTTGTTCTTTAGTGCCCCTGTGGGTAAGTGAGTCTAATGGGAATGGCTTCATAATTATCAATCAGCTGCAGTAGCTGCAAAGCACTAATGAGGAAAGCTGCTGGGCCTGCATCCCTTTAGATGTGTTTCTATTCAGTATCTCACCAAAAATTACATTTTTGTTCCAGGGGATTCCCGAAATCTGATTTGTATCTTAGTGCAGACTTTTGGGAAAAATCGGTGAGCCAATCACACAAGCAAAAATTATGTTTCTGGGGTGTGTTCAGTACAGAACAGCTCCAGGTAAACATATTGCATAGTTTTTTTCAGAAAATTACAGAGCTGCAGATTAAAAAGGAAAAGTACTTTTTAAAAATATTCAATTACAATATGACTTGCAATTGTATATGCTATATGATTTTTTCTTTATTTGCTATTTTTTCCCCACAAAAGTGGAGTTATTCCTTAAGGTTTTTCACCTTAATGCATTCTATGCATTAAAGTGAAAAACCGTCTGTGCTCCAGCGGACGCCCCAGACCCCCCTTTTATTTTTACCTGAGCCCAATTTGATTCAGTGATGTGCACAAGCACAGCGCCTCCAGCAAAACCATTGCACAGAGCAGGAAAGTATAGGCATGTTTGTTATTTTATTACTAAAATAAAAAACACTTGTAAACTGTGTTCTAAATTCTCAAAGAACTTAGTAAGACTATATATAGACCACTGTTCCTGATCTTTGCTGACAGTATTATGACAGGAAATGTACCAGGGGATTGGAGGAAAGCTAATGTGATACCGATATTCAAAAAAGCCAGAGGCGTGTCCCGGGAAATTATAAGCCTGTCAGTCTGACATTGATAGTATGTAAACTTCTCGAGGGTATGATAAGGGACTATATCTTAGAGTTTGCTAAAGACAACAACATCATCAGCAGTAATCAGCAAGGGTTTACAAATGGGCGTTCTTGTCAAACCAATCTCTTAACATTCTACGAGGAGATGAGCTGTGAGCTAGCTAGGGGGAGACCAGTGGATGTGGTGTACCTGGATTTCACTAAGGCATTTGATACAGTTCCCCACAAGCGCTTAATTTATAAAATAAGGTCTGCAGGCATTGACCGCAAGGTTTGCTCTTGGATACGGAACTGGCTAAAAGGGCATGTCCAAAGGGTGGTAATAAATAGCGCCTACTCAGACTGGTCTGAGGTGGTAAGTGGGGTCCCCCAAGGCTCAGTCCTGGGACCAACCTTGTTCAATTAATTCATAAACAGCATTGAGGACGGGATCAGTAGTTCTATATCAGTTTTTGCAGATGACCCAAAATTGGGCAGGGCAATAACTGCACGGCATGAAGCAGATATCGTACAGAATGACCTGGACAAAATAAAGGAGTGGGCAACGACATGGCAAATGAGGTTTAATGTGGAAAAGTGTAAGGTTTTGCACTTGGGGACTAAAAACATAAAAGCACAATACACTTTAGGGGGGAAACATTTTGGGGAATTAAAAATGGAGAAAGATCTGGGAGTCTTGGTAGAGGATAGACTAAGCAATAGCATGCAATGTCAAGCGGCAGCTGCCAAAGCCGGCAGAATATTAGCATGCATAAAGAAAGGGATGTATTCCAGAGATAAAACTATAATCCTTCCACTTTATAAAACTCTGGTCCGACCACATCTGGAGTATTCTGTCCAGTTCCGGTCCCTGGTCCTAAGTAGGAATGATCGAACGGTTTGGGTCGACCATCGGTTCGACACGAACATTGGCTGTTCGAGGTTCGGCCGAATTCCGAACTTTTTGCTGAAAAGGTTCGGAATTCGGCAACCAGAACCGACCAAAATGCAATGATACAGGAAATGGGCTTTAAAAGCCAGTGATTGGACCAGAACCATCAGTAAAAGCCAATTGAGGGGGCAGGAGTATGCTAGGAATGTGATTGGAGTGACTAAAGGGTCCATAGGCCAATCATTAGTGAATACGCCCCCCAGTATATAAGATAGCCCCCGCCAAATTCCTAGCATTGTAATACAGGGACATGGAAGAGAGTGGAAGCAGTTCTGTTACTTCTGCTACAAAGTGTAATTTAGCAATTTTTAGTGTGAGGAAAGGGATATCTAGTGTAGTTAGGGTGCTATTTTGCACTATAGTTAGTTTTAATAATCTAGTTTCTGTAGGGAAAGTGTTAACTGTAAAGGGACTGTAGTGTAGTGTAGGGTTAACTGACTCTGACTGCTATGGCAGGGTGACAAAACCCTTCCATATCAGGGTGACCGCCTTAGAGAAAAGATTGTTTCTCTTAGGTCACTTTCAGAGCAGCGATATGGCTTCTCGCCTGTCAGCCTGCTTTTTGCTGCAGGCGTTTATAGGGCTTTTTTGAGGAGATGTTTGGAGTCTGGCATGACATCTTAACTTCTGTGTAGGGGTATTTATACATACACCCATGTCTGTATATATACACATACACATATATAGGTGTGATAGGAGTGGAGACATATGCTTGCGCTAATGAAATAATTAACACCAATATGTCTCTGCTCCTATCACACCTATATGTGTGCCTATATGTGTGTATGTGTAAAATACATATAAGTGTGTGTGTATATATACCCCTATACAGAAGTTCAGATGTTTTGCCTGCCTCCAAAGACCCACAAAAAATGCCCCAAAAAAAACGCCTGCAACAGCACACCTGGGCATTTTTTTTTGGCACAGGCATTTTTTTGGGCATTTTTTGTGTGTCTTTGGAGGCAGGCAAAACATCTTAACTTCTGTATAGGGGTATATATACACACACATGTATGTATATATACACCTACACATACATAGGTGGGAAAGTAGCAGAACACTATGCTTGCGCTAATAAAATAATTAACAGGCATATGTCTCCGCTCCTATCACACCTATATATATGTGTATGTGTATATATACATATAAGTGTGTGTGTATATATACCCCTATACAGAAGTTCAGATGTTTTGCCTGCCTCCAAAGACCCCAAAAAAATGCCCAAAAAAACGCCTGCGCCAAAAAAAAAACGCCCAGGTGTGTTATTGCAGGGTTTTTTTTTTGGGGCTTTTTTTGGGGTCTTTGGAGGCAGGCAAAACATCTGAACTTCTGTATATGGGTATATATACACACACACTTATATGTATTTTACACATACACATATATAGGTGTGATAGGAGCGGAGACCTATTGGTGTTAATTATTTCATTAGCGCAAGTATAGTGTTCTACTACTTTAACACCTATATATGTGTATGTGTAGATATACATATAAGTGTGTGTGTGTATATATACCCCTACACAGAAGTTCTGATGTTATGCCTGCCTCCAATAACCCCCCAAAAATGCCCAAAAAAACGCTTGCTACAAAACCGGCAAGGTGTGAAAATAGCGGAGCCATATCCCTGTTCTATATTGATTCTAATACAAACAATCTTTTTTTTCTGGTTCTGGACATGCTACAGAGCTGAAACTTCACAGGTACACTTTTTAGACCCCCCAGACACTAAATCCAAAGAAATTTAATTTTTTTTTTCTAAACATTTTTTCAATAATTGGCTCTCTATCAAAAATGACAATTTTTAGGAATTTTTTTTGTGTGAGTGCCCCTAGGCACTTTTTAGGGGCATTTATTGGGTTTTAGGGCTTCAAAATTGTGTTTTTTGATTACCGAAGTTCGGGTCCCATTGATTTCAATGGGGTTCTGAAATCCGGGCCGAACTTTTGGGAAGTTCGGGTGTTCTGGTCGAACCAAACTTTTGAAAAGTTTGATTATCATTAGTCCTAAGGAGGGATGTGTTGGAGCTGGAGAGAGTCCAGAGAAGGGCAACTAAACTAATTAGGGAATTGGAGGACCTTAATTATGAAGAACATCTGCAATCTCTTAATTTATTCTCCCTAGAGAAGAGACGCCTGAGAGGGGATGTGATAGCAATTTATAAATATCTCAGTGGTGATCTCAGCATAGAAAAAAAGCTATTCAGTCGAAAGGATTGCATGAGCACTCGAGGGCATACAATGCGATTAGAGGAGAAGCGTTTTAACCTCAGGCAACGTGGGGGGTTCTTTACTGTTAGGGCTACAAGATTGTGGAATTCTCTACCACAAGAGGTGGTTTCTGCGGGAAGTATGGTGGCTTTCAAAAGACTCTTAGACGTACATCTCAAGGATCAGAACATTCAGGGGTGTGAGAGATGATTACGGCCACACACACCTACACAGGTTGAACTAGATGGACTATTGTCTTTATTCAACCTCACCTACTATGTAACTATGTAAAATAGCAAATTACAGTCTTCTTACAACAAATGGTAACATCAGCAAAGATGGTAGAAAATTGAAACAACTGTAGCACTTGCTGGCTGTAGATGGTAGGCATGAAATATTTATATGGAATGTTTAATTTTAAAGTGTATGTAAACCTCAACAATGAATTCCCCTTTTTTGCTATGTTTGGTCAGCTAATTATACCCTTGAGAGTTTTTTGTTAAATTTGTTGAATATGTGCAAACCATACCTGAATGGCCGGCTTTACTATGGATTGTCCGTTTGTGAATAAGATTGCCAGAAGTGACACATGCAGATCATAGAGGAAGGGGAGAAAAGCCAACATCCACACTGGGCATTATTAATTGAGATAGATAAATGCAATATGAGGATATGCTTTAATCATTTTGAATTTGGAAGGTTTACAACTACACTAAATCTTTTTAGCTGTCTACCAATAAGAATAACAGTTCTTGTTGAACAGTGTACTGGTTTTTACATTTCTTCTGGCTTAAGAACATCCTTTGCACATCCAGATTCAAGTTAACCTGTCCATGCTAAAAGTGTAAAAAGAGAAGATAAATAGAATGCAAGAAATCGCAGGTGTAGATATGTATTGCCCAAAAACAAAGGGAAATCTATATTAAATTTCATGCTATGGGGCATTTGTGCTGACTTGCTTCAGATCCGGGCTGTGTGCGTCTAAAGACATACACAGCACAGCTCGCTTTGGAAGACTCAATGAGGTCAATAAGTACAAAAATAGCAATTGACACTGTTAATGTCACATGAGTATACAATAACCATATGCATGTGCTAATTTCCCGCTTTACGCGTTCCGCCCTTCCCACTGGGGTTCTTCTGTCTTGTATTCAGAAGACTCCTAGTGGGAGGGGCGAAATACATAAAGCGGAAAAATTAGACGTAGTTTGCGGGTGTTTGGAACGCACGCCGCGGCGGCATTCAGCACACAGTTCACCTTGCAACTTCTTGATTTTTAATGTAAGTGGATTGATTTTACATATGATCAATAAAAGCAATTTTACACCATGAAGATTTCTTTTTAATTGCATATACCAAATCACTGGGAGTCATACCTTGTCAAGCTCTTCAGCTCCATAGTAGGATCGGAATATTACCATAGGATCCTCAGGCTGCATTAATCCATGCCTAGTTCCCCCTTTTGTCTGGTGAGTGGGGAAACAAGAGGGGAGCGCAGTGTGGTCACTAATGCATTTTATTGAGCATGAGCACTGCAATCAACTTTTGCAACCAGCATATAGAACTGTCTATTCATCAATTAATTTGATATGAACTTTATTTATTTATTTCACATGTATTACCTGTGATGCCACGTTTTATTTGGAATCCAGCAGCACTGATTTATTTATTCATTGTTTGATTTTTAAGAGATTGCTGCAGTAATTTATGTAAATTAGACCAATGCCATTGGAGTTTGAGCAGCGCTGACACACATTCTATTCACTTTAAGGGGCAATCACCTCTATTTCAGCAGCAGCTCACATACTATAGATTGTCATTTTGCACTAACATTTAGCACTTTATTTAGCACATTATTCATTTAGCAGCGCTGACAGACACTCTATTTAAATATAGGTAAAATAACATGGGAAAATAAACCTGAGGGAGGCAATCTAATGAATTGGTAGAAGTAGTGAAGTCTACAAGAAGTACACGGGGGTCAAGGAAAATGGAAGGTGCCTAGAGAAACTGCACTTTCATAATGTAACTGCACTTTGCAAAGTGCACAGTCTATTTGCCTTTAGTAAATCCACCGCTTTGTGTTTGAACTCCCTAGCTCCCATACTTTCCTCATATATCTATTTTCTGTGGTAATCAGTTGATATCCTCACTGTCTCTGTATTCTTTCCAGTTGATTCTGTTTGTGTTTGGTCAACCAGTTGTGCTAATGCTTTGTAGAGCAGAAAATATGTAATCCTCTTTTAATAGTCAATTCCACTATTAGATCAAAACATTTTCTTGGCTCTAGATGTTGCCATCTATGCTGTTTCTAAGTTTATAGTCTACAAGTACATCCAGATCCTTCTCTATCACTGATTTGCCATTTCCTCTGGATGGAAATTATTTCATGTGATCCTTGTTTTCCATGTAGTATTACAGTCACACAATGGGGTTGATGTAATAAAGGAGGTAATGCTCACTAGCAAACTGATGCCTTGTTCGCTCTGAACCCACAATCATTTGCAGAGGATATAAAAACACAGGATGTTGTCCTACACACGTTAAATCTTTTTTTTTTTTTTTAAACATTTTATTGAAAATTTTTATAGGCATACAGGTAGGGTTACGTTGAATGCATATACAAAAAGAAGAGAAAACCGAAATACAGTTTAAACAAACCTCAGTAGTTGTAACAATAACACGTGACTAGCGGCACACAGTTAATAACAAAGAACCTATTGAAGCGTACAAAGGAGAAAAGGCAGGTGAGCTAGTCCAGGAAGTTAAGGCAGTATGAGCCATAGAGAGGGCGTTTGAGTAACAAGAGGGACTCGGACTGAGGGGGGAATGCGTGCCCTAAAGGCAGAAGGCACTGTGGGCTCCCTTGGCCGCATTAGAGAGAACACGTTAGATAATTGCTGTATATACAGATGCATGTTGTTCACTTAAAATGAAATTCCAGTCAAATTTTAACAAAGCCTAAATCTACCCCACCCCCAATGACTGCCCCATAGTAAGCCTATGGGTGACGTCATCACCCAGGATATAAAGCTGTTGTCGCTACCTCCCCTCTATGCTGAAGCTGGCACTGGGACCTGATCATGTCACTGGAATGGAGTGGCTTCAAAATAGCTAAGTATAGACATCTTTTCTTTTACAGGGTAGATAGAATAGTCTTAGAATGGGGGTAGGAGTAGATTTAGGCTTAGTTAGAATTTGACTGTAATTCCACTTTAAGTGAAGATAAAGCAGACTTCCACCCGTTTTTTGAAGGTCCAATTACTCTCATGCCCATCCTGAATCCTGTAATAAATGGCAAGTCGTTTTTTATTTTTTTATTTGTACATACCTTTTTTAACTTTTCTTCTGCAGCATTTCCGGCTGTGGCCGCCTAGGCGATTACGTCACTAGGCAATTTGCAAGGGCTCCTGGGATATCGGCTTCATGTATCCCAGGAATCCTTGCAAATTGCCAAGTGATGAATTCTTGCGTTATTTCCAGAATGGAAGTAGCATGAACGGCAGGATCAGAATGTCTTGATTGACTGGTTACTATTGCAATGGGGCGGGAACTTCTGTCGCCGCCGCCATTTTTATTGCAACCTGTGGGAAAGAGAAAGAGAGCCACTCAGTGCACAGGCATGAGATCAGGAGGTGCATGCTGGGTAGCCAACTGCACCGATTCCCGGAAATCAAGAGAAGAGGGCTTTAGATGCCCACAGATGACATAGAACCTGCCTGCTTCCGAGATCTGGTTAGTCTTCAAATATTTTACCACAAACTAAAGGGATTACACATAGGAAATGTTCTAAATATTGCTAGATATGTTTAAACAAGTACGGAGGGATGAGTTCATCTTTCTGTCACTCTGCCTTCTTCTATTAGCATGCTTTTGTCACCACGTTAACTGATTTCATTCCTGTGTTGCTGGTTCCTCTTCTACTTAGCTTAACTGTAAAGTATACTTCAAGATGTCTATATCAAGCCAAATTCAGATAATTACACTGCTGGCATATAAAAATGCACTTA
The DNA here is from genome assembly GCF_965119305.1 of Pelophylax lessonae. Lineage (NCBI taxonomy): Eukaryota > Metazoa > Chordata > Amphibia > Anura > Ranidae > Pelophylax > Pelophylax lessonae. Next base: position 329,130,246 of record NC_138771.1, on the reverse strand, counting down.
ATGATGTAACAATTACTACAGAACTGCACTGATTTGTGTACTTTATATTTGCCTAGAGTAACCTGGAAACTTAAGACAATATAGAATAATAAGAAGCCCACAATTACAGATATTGCACCATTTTTATGTACACTCCCTGTAGCATGATGTTTACAAAGACTTAGATGCAACAACCATTATCATATATTATACTGTGATTAGTATTCTCTCCACTAGGTGGTAGTGTTTAATGCTTGCATAATGTAAGAGTTCTTAGGTGAACTACATGTTATGATGTAATTTCCTGTCTCTGTGTTCCTGTTAGTTCCAAAAAAATGAGAAGGATTCAGCCATGTGTCCAGCACCATCTTGACTAGTAAGAATCATAGTTGCAACAGTGATTCTACTCATAAATTACTTTTTCAGGGGTTCATAACATTGACATATTTGTGTAATTTGGCACAAAGGCTGCATAACATGAATTCATGATTATACAACATTTTCAGGTATGACTGGAGTGGGCCAGGTCGCTGTAATCTATAGTGCATATTGCTGTTGCTGTATGGCAATTTTTGAATATGTAATATATGTATGACTTTATAATTCTATATACAATACATATATAACATATACAATTCTTGAATATGTAATATATGTATGATTTTATAACATACAATATAATATGTACAAACTGCTTCACCCATACAGTAATAATGTATTTTTATGTTATTCTTCCTTATTTAGCTTTTTTTATATTCCAGTTTAAGCCTTTACTGCTATGTGTACACATATATGTGGCCTCACTGAAGTGGTCTTCTTCCATGAGGCTTCATATATGCCCACATGTGTGTGTGTGCTGGGAGCATACTACACAGCCCACTCCCAGCATAGAGACTGGGCTCTCACGAGAGCTCCAGGTCTTAAACTAACAAGAGGACTGGTTCCCAATTACCTGACTGCTGTGATTGGCTAGCACAGTGATCAGTCACTGTACATCCCACAGCTGTGTTTGTTTCTCCTCTGCATGGAGAGAAAGGTACATTGTATCTTTTTCTCCTTCTAGAGGAGAAAAACTTGAGCAAGCAAAAGTGTGTAAAAAAAATAATAAATAATAATAATAGAAAACAAAAAATAGCTAGAGCAGGGTTTGATTTTTGTCAATGTTAGGATTCATGCTAGGGTCAAAGTTAGGGGGTCAAAGGTCAAGGTCAAACATCAGATTCAAAGGTCAGGATAAGTGTATTTAGGGTAGGATAAAAAAAATGAAATTAGTATTAATGTCAGTTAGTCTCAGTGTGTTTTAGGTAAGATAAAACAAAAAATTAAAATTGCACCATTGTTTCTGGGCCATACTACGTGTACAAACAACAAATAATATACACATTTGTTTTATCGCCGCAACTGTCAGGAGCAAGAGTATTTATTTTTGGTTGTTTTTTGGTGATAGGTTATGGTAATAGCCAGGGGTCAAGTCCTAGAAAACAAAGTGTGGGAACTCACCCAGGATTCCCCCCCCCCCCCCCACTTCAAAAATAAAAAAGTGTGTGTGTGTGTGTGTGTGTGTGTGTGTGTGTATTGCATAAAAAATGTACCATATAAATAATATGTTACAAAAGTGCGCTAATATAAAACAAGAGAACAAAACTGTCCATGATGTGAGATCAAATGAAATCAACAACTGAAAAAAGTATTTTGCATCCAGAAGAAAGTGTTCCCAAGTAAAGGAAAACCAACTGATGAATGGTGGGTGTTAGGAAGTGATGAAAGGTGGGTGTGACCTCTTCCCAAACAGCAATCCAAAAAAGTGACTTGAAACAAGTATACAATTTTGTGATGACACCCAGTGATATGAGTGGACTCTTACCACATTGAAGAGAGATGGAAGCATATACTGTGATATCCAAGAGTCCAATTGGTCAGCTAGATGGAATGGAATCCCAAATGGAATGGATCAATCGTCAGCTTCCCGGTTAGGGGGATACACACACTGCAAGTTCTGGTGGTTGACATGTTTTGTGTGTGTGTGTATTACGTACTCCATTTTTAACAAATAAAGTGCAGCATTTATTCTAAAGTGCCAGTTTACAAGGACACATTCATTAAATAAATAAATATAGAACAGATGTAACAACAAAATAATTCAACCTGTATGCTGTACTAACAAAAAAAAAAAACACCACAATGTGTGATAATGGTTCCTTCACAGGAAATTTATAAAACAAACAGTGTATTAAAAAACAAAACAAAAAACAAAACGTAACACAGTCCATTAGAAAGTATCCCACAAACAGGAATAACGTTTCCCTTGCTGTTCAAGATTATCAACTTTTCGAGATTTAGCATCATCTGCACCTCGATTTGTGGTCAGCCATTTTGAGACATATGGTAAAAGATCCCATAAATGCCCAGGAGGACCAATGAGACTGACAAACAAAAAAGAAGACAGACGTTCAATGCCAAGCCCACTCCTAATGGGTGGCATCACCAAATTAATTGATCTAAATCTCCTCTCAATATCGCTGAAACTGTCACTGGATGACTGTTAACTGCTGATGTTACAACTGGTTTAAGGTTTATAGGAATCTCTGCACCTCCATTTTCCAATGAAATCTCTGAAACCTTCACAGATCATGGATGCATTGTTGAGATGGAATCTCTTGCACATCTGCTCCAGCTTTATCTCAAACCAAGGACTGTACACATCGATCGGCAAGCGCTGGGAATTCAGTATGTCAATTTCAGAGACAAGAATTTCAAATTCAGTGTGATGAAGCTGCAGGTCTGTTGCTTGCAGTTAAAGCATAAGGCCTGGAGCGTAAATTATCCACCAAACATTGATAAAATTGAGGGAGATTTATCCTCACTTGGCCTTTTGTATACTCTTGATTGATGGTCATACCTTTGAAATTCTCTTTGTCCAGAGATTCCATAACTTCTTTCAGTTGTTTGCCAGACATGTCTTTCATTTTTTCAATTGCTCGAATTGACCGATTAATTAACTGGTAGGCTTGTGAAAGTGTGATGTCATCCCTTTGAAGGGCTTCAGATAACAGTCCCATCTCTGAACAGCATCCTCAACCCAAGCAAGGTTTAACAAATAATTTTCCGACGTCAGGACCTTGTTAAGGCCACTAAATAGAGATTTCCATTTGCTGTTATGAGCTGATTTTAAGCTTGCTTTCATGAAAAGACTGTGCAATGCAGGATATGACTCCCAAACTGCTCGTATAGCTCTCTGGCTTTAACCGCTTGCCGACTGCTCACAGTATATTTACTGCGGCAGTCGGCCCCTCACAGGCAGAGTGACGTAGGTCTACGTCGCTCGCCTGTGAGGCTCTGGGGAGCGAGCGCGCGCCCGCGGAGGCGCGCTCCCGCTCCCGCGCGGTCACGGACCCCCCCGCGCGTGTGACCAGCGGACCCGATGTCCGCCGGTCACTCGGCGATCGGCGGGGGAGAAGGAGAATGTCAGGCAGCTTGTGTAAACAAGCCACCTGTCATTCTCCTCGCTGTAAAAACACTGATCACTCGGATCTAGTATGTAGATCCGTTGATCAGTGTCCTTACAGCTAGAGCCACAGCCAATCACAGTAAGAATCACGCCCCTAGGGACACACACAGCCCCTCCCTCCCAAATAAAGTTAACCCCTTCACTACCAGTGTATTTTTACAGTAACAGTGCATATATATAGCACTGATTACTGTAGAAATGTCACTGGTAACCCCAAAAGTGTCAAAAATGTCAGTCAAGGGTCCGATCTGTCCGCCCCAATGTCGCAGTACCGCAAAAAAAATCGCAGATCGCCGCCATTACACGTTAAAAAAAAAAACACCAAAAATGACAGAAATCTTTCCCTTTGTTAGTAAACGCGATAACTTTTGCGCAAACCAATCAAAATACGCTTTTTGCGATTTTTTTTACCAAACATAGGTAGCATAAAACAAATTGGCCGAAAATATTAAAAAATTTTGATTTTTACATTTTTTTTTGGGGAATTTCATATAAAAAAATGTGAAAAATATTGTTATTTTTGCAAAATGTACGCTCTTTTTATGTTTATAGCGCAAAAAGGAAAAATCGCACGGGTGATCAAATACCACCAAAAGAAAGCTCTGTTTGTGGGAAAAAAAGGACGCCAAATTTGTTTAGATACAGCGTCGCACGACCGCGCAATTGTCTGTTAAAGTCACGCAGTGCCGAATCGCAAAATACCCCCTGGTCGTTTAGCAGGAAAATCCTCCGGGGCTTAAGTGGTTAAGCAACCCACCTAACTGAAAAAACTTTTCCAATTTTAAGAATTTGTACTTCTAATTCTTTTGAACATTCAGAGAGCTCCGACAAGTTTTTTTTGGTGACTGATGATACACATCATACAACTTCTCAAAAAATGATGTTACATGATGAAGACCAGGAATTAAATCAATTGTATCTGAAATGCACAATTCAAGCCTATGACACAAGCAGTGCCATTTCACATGCTGTGGATATTTTTCACAAATCGTTCCAGAACACCTGACTTTCTTCCAAGCATTACACTTGCACCATCACTACAAACCCCAATCAAGTTTTTAGCAAGAAAGTCATTACTGAACCCATGTTTAGAAAGACAAGCTAGAAGAGTGACTTCAATAGACTGTGCATCTGCTTTAGGCAAATCAAGCAAATCGAGAAAGAAAGTGACGGGGTCTTCTCTGTTAACAGACAAATGATTATAAACATTTAGCACTGAATGTGAAGAAACTGTAGTAGATTCATCAATATATACAGTTTTTTTGGAGCCTGTTCAACAATTGCCTTGCAAAGCTTTTTCTCATTCCACTGGCAATGCAATCTATTATTTGTGCAGCTGTATACTCTGTGAAACGGTGATTTTGTTTTGCACAAAAGTAGGCAGTGCAAAATACTTTAGTGGTGGACACAAACTTATGCTTCCACTGTTCTGCAATGTTGGATTGCAAAATCTCCTTTCTAGATACAGCTTGAATATCTCCTGCCTTTACATGTGCTTCTGAAATCTTATGTATATGAATTTTTTTACGCAGTGAGGTCAACATATCTTTTTTTGTTTTGCCATATGGAGTAATCATACCAGTGCTCCATTCTTTTGAAATAGATGCACCCTGTGAAACACTCCAAGGTGTTTAACCTCATGGCACGACACAACATTGCATCCTAAAAGGTAATTTTCTACAAACAGCCAAGGGTACTTTTTTAAAAAATTCTAACCACTGATTCTGGTCCCAACATTCTGGTAGAAGAATTCTATCTCTAACATCAGCAGCTGTATCTTCAGTAACTACTGTAAGTCAACTACAGCTGAGTTACTGACTGGTTTAATTTCTGCAGAGGACACACTAAGATGACAACTTGCAGACTCAGTATGTTTTTACTGGAATCCTTTGAGAAGAAATATATAATGTTGTCCCTTCATTTGCTCATTTCTGTACAAATAAAAACAATAAAAAAAAAAAAAAAGTTACTGAAAGAGAGGGTGGAAAGGGTGGAACACATATTGGGTTCTGCAAGAAATCTAAAAGATGGCAAAAACCTTTGAAGCCAAAATGGTAATCATTAGTGTTGAGCGAACACGAACTGTATTGTTCGGGTCCGCACCGGATAATTGGATTTTTGCTACCCGGACACGGACCCGAAAACTTTACTGTATGTTCGGGTTTAAAATCCGTGTTCGGTAATTTTATTTCCTGTTTTGTATGTAATGGCGCGCTTTAATGGCAGGCTTTCAACAGCCAATCAACAAGCGTTTAACTGGTGTGCCTTAAGCCATCCCAGCCATGCCTACTAATGTATTAGTAGCTGTAATTGGCCATCTGAAGCATGTGACCCATGTCTTTATAAGCTCGAGAGACACAGCCCGGTGCGTCATTCTGCTGTAGTGTAGGGAGAGAGCACACATCATACGTGCTGGCTGCTGCTGATTAGGGACAGACAGGGAAAAATTGTGCCTGAAAACAATGCAGGGACAGGTCGGAATGTAGGCAGGGAAACCTATTTGAGCATTTTAGGGACAGGCTGGAGAGATTAGGCAGGGACACATAGGAGACACAGGACAGAACAATCGCCCGTTAGCGATCTACATCGATTTTTCTGTGTGGGGGGTGGTGCAGTGAACGATCCTTTTGCCCTCAATTGAGCCCACTGAGGAGGAGGGAGAAAAAAATATATTTTTATCAGTCTGTTGTGTGCAGCGTTCAGCTATATTTTACTACAGATTGCTGTTCTAATCTGCTATTTAAAAATTACAAAGTTAAAGGGGAATTTTTTTTTTTCCCTTCATAACCTGCTGCTGAGCTGACTGTGACCTAAAACATAAGACACTGCTGTGTTCACATGTGCTATTGAAAAATAAATCACCAATTTTATATACTTTTTTCTATTCCGCTATTCAATATACACCCTTTTGGGTTAAAAGAAATTAAATTGTGGCAAAGTCTGTACTAATCTGCTATTTAAAAACTACAAATTTAAAGGGGAATTTTTTTTTCCCTTCATAGCCTGCTGCTGACCGTGACATAAAACATAAGACACATCATACGTTCAATATTATATCATATTTTCTATTCCGCTATTCAATCTACACCCTTTTGGGGTAAAAAAAATTAAATTGCGGCATAGTCTGTATCGTGTGAGATACACCTTCCAAATTTTTGGGGCGCATCTTACACCGCCAAGGATTGCAGGGTGCTTCAGTTTGCCTCCTGTTCCAAACTCCTCCTACTCCTCATCCTCATCCTGCCTTTAGGGTACAAAAAAATGTAATCAGGGCCTAGTCTGGGTTTGTACGTGTGAGATACACCTTTTTATATCATATTTTCTATTCCGCTATTCAATCTACACCCTTTTGGGGTAAAAAAAATTAAATTGTGGCATAGTCTGTGTTTGTACGTCTGAGATACACCTTTTTATATCATATTTTCCATTCCGCTATTCAATCTACACCCTTTTGGGGTAAAAAAAATTAAATTGTGGCATAGTCTGTACTAATCTGCTATTTAAAAATTACAAATTTAAAGGGGAATTTTTTTTTTCCCCTTCATAGCCTGCTGCTGACCGTGACATAAAACATAAGACACTGCTGTGTTCACATGTGCTATTAAAAAATCACCAATTTTATATACTATTTTCTATTCTGCTATTCAATATACACCCTTTTGGGAGAAAAAAATTAAATTGCGGCATAGTCTGTATCGGGCGCTTCAGTTTGCCTCCTGTTCCGAACTCCTCCTACTCCTCTTCCTCATCCTCATCCTCCCTTTAGGGTACAAAAAATTGTAATCGGGACCTAGTCTGTGTTTGTACGTGTGTTATGCACCGTTTTATAAAAAAAAATTCTATTTCGTTATTCAATATACACCCTTTTGGGGTGAAAAAAAATTAAATTGCGGCATAGTCTGTATCGGTACGTGTGAGATACACCTTTTTATATACTTTTTTCTATTCCGCTATTCAATATACACCCTTTTGGGGTGAAAAAAATTAAATTGCGGCATAGTCTGTATCGGTACGTGTGAGATACACCTTTTTATATACATTTTTCTATTTTGCTATTCAATATACACCTTTTTGGGGTGAAAAAAATTAAATTGTGGCATAGTCTGTATCGATGCGTGTGAGATAAACCTTTTTATATACATTTTTCTATTCCGCTATTCAATATACACCCTTTTGGGGTGAAAAAAATTAAATTGCGGCATAGTCTGTATCGGTACGTGTGGCGCTTCGGTTTGCCTCCTGTTCCTAACTCCTCCTACTCCTCATCCTCTAACGCCTCCTCATCCGGTCAGCGTAACACCTTCACCACAAACTTCAGCACAGCCAGGGGTAAACGACAGCAGGCAGTTTTAAACTTGCCTGTTTGGGTGAAAAATCCCACACCGCGCAGGAGTTGTGGAGGAGCATGGAACAGCAGACCGATGATTTGTTGGTGCCAGCGAGCCTCAAGCCCGGCCTGGTGGTGTGCGATAATGGGCGAAATCTCATAGCAGCTCTGGCCCTAGCTGGTTTGACGCACATCCCTTGCCTGGCGCATGTGCTGAATTTGGTGGTGCAGAGGTTCCTTCAAAATTACCCCGATATGTCAGAGCTGCTGCAGAAAGTGCAGGCCGTCTGTGCGCACTTTCGGCGTTCTCACCCTGCTGCTGCTCGCCTGTCAGCGCTGCAGCGTAAATGTGCCCACAAGGTGGAACTCCACCTTGCACATGCTGGAAAGACTGTGCGAGCATCAGCAGGTCATAGTGGAGTTTCAGCTGCAGCACGCACGCGTGAGTCGCTCTGCAGAATAGCACCACTTCACCACCAATAACTGGGCCTCCATGCGAGACCTGTGTGCTTTGTTGTGCTGTTTTGAGTACTCCACCAACATGGCCAGTGCCGATGACGCCGTTGTCAGCTTAACTATCCCACTTCTATGCCTCCTTGAAAAAACACATCGGGCGATGATGGAAGAGGATGTGCCACAGGAGGAGGAGGAGGAGGAAGAGGGATCATTTCCATGGCTTTTAGGGCAGTCATTCACAAGTGGCTCCGAGGGTGGGTTCCTGCACCCACAAAGGCCAGGTACACAATTGTCCAGCAGGGGCACAGTTCTGGAGGAGGAGGAGATGGAGGAGGAGATGGAGGAGGAGATGGAACCATGTTCACAGCAGTGTGGCACCCAGGCCAGCTCATGGCCATCACTGGTGCGTGGCTGGGGGGATACAGAAGACACAGACGATACACCTCCCACAGAGGACAGCCTTTCGTTGCCTCTGGGCAGCCTGGCACACATGAGCGATTACATGCTGCAGTGTCTCCACAATGACCGCCGAGTTGCCCACATTCTAACTTGTGCTGATTACTGGGTGGCCACACTGCTGGATCCCCATTACAAGGACAACGTACCGTCCTTAATTCACTCACTGGAGCGTGATCGCAAGATGCGCGAGTACAAGCGCACGCTGGTAGAAGCAATGCTGCTGGCATTCCCACCTGACAGCGGGGCCACAGTGGAAGCACAAGGCCAAGGCAGAGGAATTGGAGGAGGAAGAGGTCGCCAACGCAACCAGGGCACCGCCAGCACCTCAGAAGGCAGGGTTAGCATGGCCGAAATGTGGAAAAGCTTTGTCAGCATGCCACAACAAACAGCAGCACCAGCAGCTCATATGTAACGTCTTAGCAGGAGGCAGCATTTCACCAACATGGTGGGGCAGTATGTGTGCACACGCCTACATGTAGTGAATGACGGGTCTGCCCCCTTCAACTTCTGGTTCTCCAAATTGGGCACATGGCCTGAGCTTGCCCTTTACGCCTCGGAGGTGCTGGCGTGCCCTGCAGCCAGTGTATTATCTGAACGTGTATTTAGCATGGCTGGGGGCGTTATCACAGACAAGCACAGCCGTCTGTCCAGAGACAATGTGGACAAGCTCACGTTCATTAAAATTAACCAGGCATGGATCCCACAGGACTTTTCCGTACCTTGTGCAGAATAGAGATGGATACCGACCTTACCCAGCCATTGTTATATTTTTGATCTTTCTCACTCTTTTGGGGTGTACCCTAATTTAAAATGACTGAAAAAAAGCAGTGTTGGCTACCTCGTCCCCCTCCACCGCCGCTTCCACCTACACCGCCACATCCACCACCAACTCAACCTCCCTCCTACTCCATGTGGGCCTCGTCCTTCACAGATGAAGAAAAATGTTTTATTTTTCTGTTTTTTTTTGTTGTTTTAAGTTATTTCCCTATTCACATTTGTTTGTAGAGCACTTGCCATACTCTTAACTAGATTTAGACATTTGCAGCACTCTAGCCCTTTCCATTGTTTTTTTAGAGCCATTTTAGTGCCTGAAAGTTCGGGTCCCCATTGACTTCAATGGGGTTCGGTGTCCGGGTAAAGTTCGGAAAAAGTCCGGGACATGGACCCGGACTTTTTTTTCAAGTTCGGCCGAACCCGCCGAACACGGACATCCAGGTGTTCGCTCAACTCTAGTAATCAAATAATGTCTTAAAAATTTAGTATTATTTTCCATTACTCACATTAAAAAACTTACATTTTTTTTTTTTTTTTTAGTGAATCTCTCATTTTAGTTTATGCCATTTACATTAAATATTTAAAAAAAAAATAATAAATGTAAGTTCCCCAATTAATGTTGATGCTTTCTTTCCCCTGGCTGTACCTGCTGCTTGAGAGCCTTACTAACAAGTTGGCCTGTGGTGTATGTAATAGAGTAGGCTGCCTGTTCCTTGCACTTTGCAGAGCAACTCCACACAGCTCCCGTTGCACTTTGACTCATGGCGTCACTTCCACTGCAGTGAGCTGCACAGAGCTGCTATGAATCATTCTGGGGGAAGCTAAAGGAGGACTACTGGCAGCCTACTGTGGCTGCATCTTTATCTTTTGCAGAGGCTCTGCTTCGAGCCTCTGCTCAGCCTCAATCAGTGTGCACCACTTACTATTGTGAGCTGTGTCAGCGCCTGTCACACAGTGGGGATGGGGGGGCACTCATCATTTTCACCACTATATCATAGCACTGAAAAAAACGAAATAAGTATATATAAATAAGGTTACCAAAACTAGAGTATCGCAGTATGCAAAGATACCTTTTTATTGTACTAACTCAACACTTAAAAGACAAGCTTTCAAGAGTTTTCCTTTCTTCCTCAGGTATTGCTTCAGAAACTAGCAAGAGGAAAACTCTCAAAAACATTTTATAGCTGAAAGCAATTTCAGCAAACAGTATTTATGCAGTTATAGTCCTTAGTATTGGTGCCAGCTTATGCAGTAATTGCCCCTAGTATTGATGCCATTTTACGCAGTAATAAAGCCTAGTATTGGTGCCAGTTTACACAGTAATAACCCCTAGTATTGGTTCCAGTTAAGGCAGTAATAACCTCTAGTATCGGTGCAGGTTTATGCAGTAATAAAGCCTAGTATTGGTGTCAGTTTACGCAGTAATAACCTCTAGTATTTATGCCAGCTTGCGCAGTAATAAAGCCTAGTATTGGTGCCAGTTTATGCAGTAATAAAGCCTGGTATTGGTGCCAGTTTACGCATTAATAACCCCTAGTATTGGTGCCAGTTTATGCAGTAAAAAACCCTAGTATTGGTACCAGTATATGCAGTAATAAAACCTAGTATTGGTGCCAGTTTACACAGAAATAAAGCCTAGTATTGGTGCCAATTTACGCAGTAATAAAGTCTAGTATTAATACCATGCTCTCAGCATGTTGGAGGTAGGGAAGAATAGTGAGACCTGCCAACCACAGTGATGAAAGTGTTAAGGCCAGCCGCGACAGTGGCAGCTATCTTTCCCCATTGGTCTCCTGCTACAGTACTGCCCACCTCTCTATCCGGGACTGTTTCCCTCCGCCACAACCCACTGCGTAACTAAGGGGGAAGGCTGCTACAGCGCACCTCCATCTGGAACTCATTCCCCTATTGCATGGGTGCCCAAGCTTTTGAGGAGCGAGGGCCACTTTAGCGACTTGGTAACCGGTCACAGGCCATAATGAGCTGAGCAAGCAGATGACAGGTCCCTGTCCATTCAGCATATGCAGAGCAGACACAGCCCACTCTACTCTATGGGCCCTTCGATCCGCCCTGACAGATGGGGACGGATTCCCTTCTGTTCATTTAAGTAAATCAGATTGGAGATAGGCGGGTGTACAAAGACACAAGTCCATTTACATCTGACACTCTATAGAGGTAAATGGAGGGTACGATTGGGTCCATCTGAAAAACAGACGGGCAGACCCGATCGGACCAATCATGTGAAAGGGGCCTTAAGCTGCTTTCAAACGGATGCACTGCGGTTTACCTGCAACTCAACTGACCTCAATCTTTACTTCTTCCTCAGGATTCCTGCAGGTATTGCTGTCTGCTGCTGTCCCCCAGGCAGGTATGGCTGGTGGCTGCTGCAGGCTGTCCTCCAGGGCTGGTACTGCTGGTGGGTATTGCCGAGGGGGTACTACTGGTGGGTACCGCTGGATGGTACTGTTGGTGGGTACTGCTGGCTGCTACTGTTGGTGGGTACTGCTGGGGGGGTACTGCTGGTGGGTACTATTGGCTGGTACTGCTGGTGGGTACTGCTGGCTGGTACTGCTGTTGGATACTGCTGGTGGATACTGCTGGTGGGTACTGCTGGCTGGAAACGTACCACACTTTGGCTCTTTTCTCCAGAAGCCTTGAATGGTTTCTCCACGACCTTTTATGAAGGCCACCATAGATACAGAACAGGATATGTCTTCAGTGGATCTATGAGCCCTCTTATGGGGACATGCCGCCTCCTACAGATCTATGTCCTCGCGATCACCGTTGACCCACACGGCTCTACGGGTATGGTACCGACGCCAAGACTCTTTTTCTCTGTCCACTAAGACCAGCCCCTTAACCCCTATTTTTGATAACCCAGTGTTACCAGATAGTAAACATACTCTGATCTATTCCTCAAATGACAGGACTTCTTGGCCTACTGAATGTAAATTCGTGCACCCTACCTCTGGCCTCTTTCAGTCGCATACGTCTTCACAATTAGTTCCCATCGACTGGTTCACCAATATGAATCTGACAAAGTACTGTACCACTTTACATGCTTAAGGACAAACACATAGGTCCTTGACCGTGTTTGAGAGACTGTGAATACTTCTAAGCGTTCCTCGCCATACGCTATCCACAATCTTTAAAGAGATCATGTCTCACACTCATGGCTCATTGCCTATATATACCAAGGTGTGGGAAAGGGAACTTGAGATAGAGATATCCCATGAGAAATGGCAGACAGCGTTCACGTTTACACATAAATCCTCGGTATCCTCTTATACCCAGGAGAAAAACTTCAAAGTATTATCTAGATGGTACTGAGATCCAGTTGCACTAAATTTGATATTTCCAACTCATCTGATTCATTTTGGACCTTCCACAGGGCTAGAGGCACTTATATGCATATATGGTGAGAGTGTGACCACATACAGCCTTTTTGGAAGCAGATCTTCCACATATATAATGAGTTATATGACTAATCTCTCCTTCACCTAAGACAGCACTTCTGTCTTTTCTCCCAGGGTCCATTAAATCACAAAAGTCCAGCCTTCTCCATTTTGTTTTTATCAGCGGCCAGACTGCTCTTCCCCAATTTTGGAAATCTTCTTTCTCTCCCCCCTTTTCTATGTGGGTTGAAGTTATGGTACATATGGATATATTATTCTAATATCTATACGTTTCATAGGCACTTTATGACCTGATCAAATATGTTCTCCACCTACATCACTATTGCTCCTCAACAGGACCCCTTACTGTCCTTTTTGCCTTAAACCAGCAATCTAGATACAGATAATACCCATGATTTACACCATAAAAACTTAACTTTAGATACATGAGGTTACCCTACTATGCCTTTTCTTTCTTTCTTTCCTCCCTCTATCGTCTTACTCTTTATTTCTTTTGTCTCTAAATGTAGATTTAATATTGAGCTCTTTGTGTAGGGCCGCTAATGTTCCACTATCTATGCAGATGTTTGGATTTTGCTGGAAATCTCCACTTATTGTTATTATTCCCTCCACTTTTCTTCTTTTCTGTATCCCGATTCAAATTGATTTACACTTTTTTGCCTTATCATTTTATGATGAAACTCAATAAAAATATATTCAACCTAAAATATTAGATCCTGCAAACTCTTATTTGGTATGTATGAGGAGTGGAAATGAGTTAAAGTATATCAGCACAGCAGCTAAATTGTTCTCATTTTACAAGCTCCTCATGCTGTATTGTTACTTTACAATGGACTATAATACTTATCATTCTAGTATAGGTCTTTGCTTTCCATGTATTCCAAGGGGCTAACAAGATGCTAGCACTGCCACTGACGTCAGCGGAAATTGCAGGGGGAATGTTAAAAAGGGAAAGGGACACTGGCCTGGAACAAAGTATCCTTGAATGGTCAGGTTACTCTGATGATACTCTATAGAAACTTGTCCTTTTAACCTTCTGTGCCAGTTAAAGGACAACTATTACAAAACTGATGCCAAAAATACATATACAGTACATAACTGTTATTTGTTGTGCAGTTTTAAACAATGTAATTCATTGTTTTATTGAATTTTAAATGATTTTATTGCTGGTCTGTCTGCTTGTAAATTGGATTAAACTCTGGGTAAGGTGTATCAGCTCACCCAGCTAACCCATTATACCTTCATAGTTCTTAATGAACTAATTTCCTAATTTGATTACATAATCACTCAGTTTTGTTCATCCCTAAGAAACAATTAACCTTATGAAAGATTTATAGTAAACTTCAACAGTAACATTGTTGCCAAAGCAAAAGGATCAATGATAAAAGTGATTAAAGAAGAACTGAACTTTTAAAGCTATGTCCAAAAATAGGCAGTTGGAGAGCAAAGAATTAGCCATCATTATTGTCTTACATAGTTACATAGTTACATAGTTAGTGAGGTTGAAAAAAGACATCAGTCCATCCAGTTCAACCTATGATGTGAGTGTGTGTTTGCTTTTAACCGTACATTGTATACCCCTGTATGTTGTGGTCTTTAAGGTGCCCATCTAATAGTTTTTTGAAGCTATCAATGCTCCCTGCTGATACGACTGCTTGTGGAAGAGAATTCCACATCCTTACCTCTCTTACAGTGAAGAACCCCTTACGCATTTTAAGGTTAAACCGCCTTTCCTCTCGTTTTAGTGAGTGGCCACATGTCTTATTGTATCTCCTTTCTCTGAATAGTTTTAGGTGTCTTCATAGGTTTTCTTCTTTCATCTGGAGTGGGGAAGGAGGGGTTTTCTCAGCTGAACAAACCCTTCTACCGGCATACCTGAGCTAAGGGCTAATGGATTCCAGGAAGCAAATGCTACATGAATCATCTGCCCTTACTCAAGATGGCTGTGACTAGAAATCATATAAGTTCAATGAATTATTTTGACAGTGAATCTAGCTTAGTTTCCATGTTCAGAGTCCAGCCAACACAACAGCAAAGTGTAGGCCTCCAATGAAGCAGTGGGGGCTCAGGCGGACATTGACTTAGCTGTGCCAGCTCTCCTGGTCCAATATATAAAGGTCTGGATTAGTGTTTGATTAGTGACATTGAAAGCAGTGGGAGCTCAGGCGGAACATTGACTTAGCTGTGCCAGCTCTCCTGGTCTAATATATAGAGGTCTGAATTAGTGTTGGGTGAACGTTTCGGCCAAAGCATTAACATTGGCTGTTCGGCCTGTTCGTCCAACACTCAAATTTGCATGCTGTTCAGTGGGTGTTTTCCCCACCCAATGCCCTGCAATGCACTACGCGCTGCCCAGTGCTGTGCCCTAAATTGGACAAAGCTTTGCTCAATCAGGGCGCAGTATAAGCTTGTTGTTCAGGTGCAGGGCCAGGAAGCCGGCCGCGCTGCCCTTAACAACCGATGAGTCATCAGCTGTCAATAGGTTTCCCCACAGACAAATGAATAAACAAAATGCCAGTTAAAAAAATAAAGAAAAAAATGGCGTTAATATTCCTTTTTTCTTTACAAATTTTGCTGGCAGTAGGCTCCTGCTGAGACTGTGATTCATGACTCAACATGATTTCAAATTTTAGCAGAAAAAAGTTAGCCATACACAGCTCTGTAGAAGTCATTTGCAGGAGAGAGGCAGTCAGTTTACAGCAGGAGGCTAGATTATGTTATCATTGGCATCATTGAAAATTAGTTACTTTATCAGAAAGTTCTTTAAAATAGAAGGAGCAACTGTACACGTGGGAACGTTCAATACTGCTCGTAGTAGAAGTATTTGGGACCTGTACTTTTATAGCACTTCAATGAATGACTTAGTATGAGATCATGATAGAATGTAATGAATTTGATTGCAGAATATATGTATAGTTTAAGCCCTTACTTTCCCTAGGGCACCTTGCCATCTGGCCATTTACAAGGCTGCAGCAGTGTTGCCAACCGTCCGTATATTCACGGACGGCCCGTAAAATTGGGGCACTTTTCTCCTGCCCGTAAATGCCCGTAGCAGGAGAAAAGTGCCCGTTAAAATGATGGCTGCGGCGAGACAATGCGACTGCGCATGCGCCGCGTGCGCCTCGCTCATCTCCGGACACTTCTGAAGTGAACTCACTTGCTCCGACTCCGAGTCCTCCCCGCCTGACGTGACCGCCTCCGGCTCCGCCTGTGTGCCCTCTGCCCTGCCCATGGCCCGATGATCACCGACAGGAGAAGCGACAGAGAGCTGGAGGGAGGACTAGACTGTCTTCTCCCTCCAGCCTGCAGGTGGCAATAGAGAGCGCCACTGCAGTAAGGGAAGGCTGCCGTTCCCTCTCTATCGACCCCTTGTCACATGACTGGAGGGAAGAAGAAGTTTCCCGGTGTGGTGTGTAAACTGTAAGCACAAGGGGGAAGAACCCCCCCTCCCTTCATCCTCAGAACCCCCCCAGACCTCTCCTCCTCCTCCCCAAATCCCCTCAGACCTCTCCCCTACCTAAACCCCCCCAGACACCTCTTCAGACATCTCCCCTCCTCAAACCCCCCCAGACATCTCCCCTCCTCCTCAGACCCTTCATCTCCTCAAACACCCCAGAACAACTCCTCAGAACACCCCCCCCCCAGACCTCTCCCCTCCTCAAACCCCCCCAGACATCCCCCCTCCTCCTCAGACCCTTCATCTCCTCAAACACCCCAGAACAATTCCTCAGAACACCCCCCCCAGACCTCTCCCCTCCTCAAACCCCCCCAGACCTCTCCCCTCCTCAAACCCCCCCAGACATCTCCCCTCCTCCTCAGACCCTTCATCTCCTCAAACACCCCAGAACAACTCCTCAGAACACCCCCCCCCAGACCTCTCCCCTCCTCAAACCCCCCCAGACATCCCCCCTCCTCCTCAGACCCTTCATCTCCTCAAACACCCCAGAACAATTCCTCAGAACACCCCCCCCCAGACCTCTCCCCTCCTCAAACCCCCCCAGACATCCCCCCTCCTCCTCAGACCCTTCATCTCCTCAAACACCCCAGAACAATTCCTCAGAACACCCCCCCCCAGACCTCTCCCCTCCTCAAACCCCCCCAGACCTCTCCCCTCCTCAAACCCCCCCAGACATCTCCCCTCCTCCTCAGACCCTTCATCTCCTCAAACACCCCAGAACAACTCCTCAGAACACCCCCCCCAGACCTCTCCCCTCCTCAAACCCCCCCAGACATCCCCCCTCCTCCTCAGACCCTTCATCTCCTCAAACACCCCAGAACAATTCCTCAGAACACCCCCCCCCAGACCTCTCCCCTCCTCAAACCCCCCCAGACCTCTCCCCTCCTCAAACCCCCCCAGACATCTCCCCTCCTCCTCAGACCCTTCATCTCCTCAAACACCCCAGAACAACTCCTCAGAACACCCCCCCCCCAGACCTCTCCCCTCCTCAAACCCCCCCAGACATCCCCCCTCCTCCTCAGACCCTTCATCTCCTCAAACACCCCAGAACAATTCCTCAGAACACCCCCCCCCAGACCTCTCCCCTCCTCAAACCCCCCCAGACCTCTCCCCTCCTCAAACCCCCCCAGACATCTCCCCTCCTCCTCAGACCCTTCATCTCCTCAAACACCCCAGAACAACTCCTCAGAACACCCCCCCCCCAGACCTCTTCCCTCCTCAAACCCCCCCAGACATCTCCCCTTCTCAAACCCCATAGACACCCCCCCTCCTCCTCCACTGTCTTGCTGGTGCTGGCCGCGCTGCGGCGAGACTTGTGACCCTGACCCTGATCTGTAACATGTCAGGGAAAGTAGCCCACTGCCCGCATATGTGTTCAGGACGGACGGTATTGCTAAGGTAAGACACAGGCACACACAGTCACATTCATGGGGGGGGGGGAGACAGGTCATTTTACAACTTATTGGACACTTTCTTACAAAACTGATGTCTTTTCTGAGGGCCCTGGTGTTTGACAACCAAGGAGAGAATGTGTAAATCTCTGCGCCAATGTGTATTCTTTTCTCTTTTCTTCTTCACTCTTTTATGTTCATAATTGTTTCTTGTGTGCTTTACTTGGAGCTGGTGTGGGGGATATGAAGGTGAAGGAGTTTTCTGTGCACAGTGTGTTAAACTTTGCTTGGCTTTGATGGATAGGAGAATGGCCCCCTGAGTATAGGAAGGAAGTTTGTAAGGAAAGTGTGGATGGTTAGGTAACACCAGCT
Source organism: Pelophylax lessonae (assembly GCF_965119305.1). Lineage (NCBI taxonomy): Eukaryota > Metazoa > Chordata > Amphibia > Anura > Ranidae > Pelophylax > Pelophylax lessonae. The sequence continues at coordinate 329,112,107 of NC_138771.1, read as the reverse complement.
GGCTATAATGTTTACTGTAATCACTTAGAACCCAGGCACGTGTCTCTTGTCAGTGTTTGGAAAATAAATGTATGCTCAGTGTATCTGATTTCATGAAATATTTGTTTTAGGGGCGGTTCACACTGGGAATTGCACAGGAACACGCTGTGCGTTCCTGTACAATTCACGTGCAGTTCTGTGCGGTGCGATTTCAGCCCATTCAAAATGAATGGAGTGAAATCACACCGCACCAAAAGAAGTGCATGCACTACGTTTTAAAATTTACTGCACTGCAACCACAGCAGATTGTACTTTTGTACCATGCGATCTGATGCAGGCAAATATGGTTTATGACTTTTGTCAACTTAAACACATTGCTAATAGCACTATCTACATGTTTATAGATTAATTATTCATATTTGCACGGTTTAGCACTGAAAACGGCTATTTTATCTACATTTTTGCAGTGCCAGTAAAAAATTGGTGCCGTCCGTAAATTTTTGGCGTTCTGCCAGTAAATTTCACTCTGGGGGGTTGGCAACACTGGGCTGCAGCCATTACCAATCCACAGTCATCCTTTCCTTTTTCACTATGAATTACATTCTTTTCCTGTCTCGGGTATCACTAGGATTAGGGCCAGATCCCACCACCTTTTAAGTTCTGTGTACCTTACACACTCACACGTCTGCCTGTCAGAAGCATGGGAACTATGAGTTCTTGGCTTCCTTTCCCGGCAAGGTTTTCATCTGTCCACTTCCCAATAAGAGCAAAGTGATATGCTCTATGGAGGGAGGGGGCGACGACTCTCTGGAACTGCATCTTCACTACAGTCCAAAGCAGCTGACAAGAACAATCCCTCACACATAGCTAAAACAAAATTATATCCGTATATTTTCCGTCAAGCAAAATAGGCTCTACCAGTTTTGCTTAATAATATTTAACCAATTTCATGACTCATTACAATATAACTGTCATAAAACAGTGGGAAAGGTTAGAGAAATGATTACTTCACATGTCAAGTACACTAGAAACTTATGTCAGTTGAGAAGAATAGGTAATGAGGATACCTTTAAATGAATACTTAGTACACTATAGGCAATATTCACTAAGATATATGAGTTTTTATAACACTTCTACTTATTTTATCGCATGATAATATACAAATAATGAGTTATAATATTAATGTACATTGTAAATTAATTATAATTAAAAATAATTTTGGACTATAAATCATATAATAAATGGAACCAAGATGTGTAATATTAATTTTCCACATGATATGAACATTTATCTGCTAAAAGCCCTATTTTTCTATAAACTGTTATGTTATCTTATAAAGTGTTAATCATCATTAACTCGTATGGTTCTTTTTCCTGCTTTCCTCTAGAGACACCCTTAAAAAATCCCCACTTTTTTTTTACAGAAAACACACCTTTCCTTTTCGGGGCAAAGTGACAGCATGTTTTGACGCATCCCTTGCCCAAGTATTCAAACATACCCAAAGAATCCAGTGCTGCCCCTGCCTCCACCAAAGCTGGAAGTAGCATTGATATTATATAGCAGGGATCCTCAAACTACGGCCCACCAGCTGTTGCGGAACTACACATCCCTTGAGGCATTGTAAAAACTCTGAAATTCACAAACATGACTGAGCATGATGGGGATGGTAGTTCCTGAACAACTGGAGGGCCACAGTTTGAAGACCCCTGTTATATAGGATTTAAACTGTGCCAACATTTGCACAGCACTGTACAAAGTAAAGGAAGACAGTGAAGTTACAATACAATTCAAAACAAGATGGATAGGAGGGCCAAGTTCATGGGAACCTACAATATAAAATGCTCCTGTGTCTGAAGCTAGGGAGAACAGTGATGTCACAGAATGTGACCATGCTCAGGCCTAGAGATTGGCTGCTAGAGCTGTGCACTATCAATGGGAGGAGGTCACATGGTCCCCCATATCGGGAAGCACTATGTTTTTTAGTGAATGCAGGGGTAAAGTGAATATAACTGGGCTGGGGACTTTGGAAACACACTGTTACTTTGTTCTTAATAGGCAAAAGGACAGTGCCTTTAAGGATAACTTTAATCAGGGTATATTACTAGGAGAAACCTCTTTTGGAGTCTGATGCAGGAGTATAGCCCTGAAACATGCTTGTGGAGGTGCTTCATTTTCCAGGATACATTTTTGGCCCATTTGCCATCCAATTATTGGGTATTTTTTGCCCAATGTCCCTTCCAGATGTTTTTATATGCGCTCCCACCCTCTCCTCATGCCAGCTGCCTAGTTAGAGTCAACGCACCAATGGTTACTCTGACCTAGTGCCCTACAGGAGGAGATTGCACCTGGTTGTGCGTCCTGATCTAAGTTATCATCATTATAGTGCAACTTTTATTATTTTATTTAGTAAAATAAATTTTATCTGCACATCAAATGAGCTTTGTTTGCTCTTCTTTTTTATGTTCAGCTATCTGGCCTTTGGATACATACAAAGCTTGTAAGGATAAGCAATTTCTGCCTACTTACTATTGAAGTGTGATGCATTTGACAATTTCAAAAAGCATGGCATGCTTCCTTGTGAAATGAGATTTTGGAGACATATAATTGGATGAAGTAGATAAGGTGTGGTATTGGGGAAATTACATCTGAACTAAAGAAAAACAGCCTTGTGTATTGAGCCCTATATGTCCTAAAGTTTGTGGACACCTGATCATCTCAAATGGTTTGTTTATTCGGATTTACACTGTGAGAGTCTCTCTTCCTGTATGTCGGTGAGGACTACCCTATAATATTGCTGGATAGGAACTACCCTCTTATAAATGTGGGCTGGAATACCATCTGGGCCGACTGGTGCTATAGCGGTTGGGAGAGTCTGACCTTGGTTGTTGGCTACATACCTCTGACCCCTGCAGGGGTACCTCCATCTGGTGAGTGCGGTCCAATTGGGGGAGCACCATTGCACCTATCTGCACAGAGTGATTCACTCAATTCAAACAATTTTTTTTGCACAGATTTTGCACTTTGCACTATTGGGACTATTGAACTATATAACTTATTTGTTTTTGGATGATGATATTGATTTATAATTGGTTTTGTGATTTTAGCACTGTTTTACATATATTTATTATTATTAGGCCTCAGTTGATTGGCACTTTATTTATATTCATGATTTTTTGTATAGGAACATTTGAGCACATTTGATACCTATTTTATACACATTTTATACATTTTTTATCTATTTGTTTTCTTTGCACATATGACACTTTATCTTTAGGCAGAGCCACCATACCTTTTTCTTCTCACCTGATCATCTCACCTACAGTATAACAAACAAGAAACAACTAATAATGTAACGCAAGTTCAATTACCTAAATTCTTGTAAATAGCAAGTCTAATTATACAGTTGAGCCAGCCAGATTTCAATCAGTGTGTGGCCTGATCTACAGTCAGCAGTTGCAGCCATTGATCAGTTTATTCTGACAGTGGAGGGTGCCACTGTCAGAATAAAATCTTCCAATGGGGGGGGGGGGGGGGGTTCCTCCATCTACCCTGTTTGTGTGGATGGATGATCTGCAATTTTTTTTCATTCAGTCCACTGGCTAAATGAAAAAATAACCATGTAGGTTGGCCAGCCTTAGTTAAAAATTCACTTTTTTATTTCCCTTAAACATAACTGTGTATCCAAAGTAAACAAAACTGCTCCTTATTCACTAAGCCAAACAGTAGCGGAACTATCAGGGTCGCATCGGTCGCGGTCATGCGACCGGGCCCTGGAGTTCCGCTACCTGAGGGGGGGGCCCGCCAGCCCCCGTTCTCTTACTGCGGTCGCGGCGTGAGGGAGCCCGTCCGTCCGCCTGAGTCCCGACTGTTCGCTAGTGGTACTAGTGGCTGAGAGACGAGTGTGGCTGCCGCCTTCCCCGATCGTTGTGCGGGGGGGGGGGGGGCGGAGAGGTACAACGGTATGTCATGTCTGTGTAAAGCAATGTATCTGCATTCGGCTGCTGTGCTGCCTGCACCGCCCTCAGCCCTGCCGATCCTCCAATCCGAGATGGCTGATGGTGTGAGGCAGCAGGGGTGGACAGTCACTGAAAGTCAGCTGACCAGCTGACACCAATAGAGTGCAGGGGGAGGAGGAGTTCTCCCCTCTGCGAGACGAGTGCAAAGAGACCACATGCTGTGTCTGCCTGGCTGGAGTTGCTGAGCCTGAGTGAGGGGGAAATCGTCTTGACGCTGACTGACCGACTCGACTGCTAATTGTAAGTGAACTAACTTGCCTTTTTGATCCCAAACTCCACCCTTGCTGGCTTGCTGGAATGCTGCCTCTTAATGATCCCATCCCATGCCTGGCACAGAACAGATCTCATCCTCTACAACAGAGCTGTTGGGGGTGTAGGGATGAGATCTGTGGTGGTGGGGGGATAGGATCAGTAAGACAGAGGTGGTGGTGACACCACGTCCCACCCCTCCTCCACCCCCCCACCATCGCCCCCACTGATCCCTCTCCACCATCACCCCTTCACCACCGCCATTGATCCCACCCCCTTCCAACCATCACCCCCCCTCACAACCATCACCCCCCCCTCACCACCGCCATTGATCCCACCCCACCATCCACCCCCCTCACCATCGCCGCCACTAATCTCACCCCCCTTCACCACCATCACCACCTCTGATCACACCCCCCTCCCCACCACCGCCGCCACTGATCACACCCCCCTCCCCACCACCGCTGCCACTGATCACACCCCCCTCCCCACTACGGCGCCGCCACTGATCACACCCCTCTCCCCACCATTACTGCCACTGATGCCACTTCCCTCCCCACCACCGCCGCCACTGATTCCACCCCACCACCGCCTCTGATGCCACACCCCTCACCACCATTACCGCCTCTGATCCCACACCCCTCACCACCATTACCGCCTCTGATCCCACACCCCTCACCACTATTGCCGCCTCTGATCCCACACCCGCACCACCACTGCTCCCACCCACCTTACTTTGTTATACATTGCAAAAAAAAAAAAAAAGTGGCAAGAACATGCTTTTTCAAGGGGGGGGGGGGGTCCTTCATGATTTCTTGCACCGGGGCCCTGAGAAATCTAGTTACGCCTCTGAAGCCGAATGAATACTTACTGTGCTAAATGAATATGATTTATTCCTTCAATCAAGCCCTTAATGTACAGTTTGTTTTAGGGAACTCAACATAAACTCTAAGGCTTTTTTCACATGGGCATAAAGAACAGGCATTTTTTTTCATGTTAATAAACTTTTCTAAATGTTTTGCAAAGCAAATGCTTGTTTTTTTCAATATTAATAGTGAATTGTCCAGCCCATTCGTGTTGCTTGGCATTCATTTTTATCTTGCTTTCAACATTTGTCAGATGTTACAACTTGCAAAACCTGCCAAATGACTCCAATTAAGTCAATGTAAGAACTCAAACAATATTTTGAATGCTTCTGATAATTTGGCATGCTATGGCAAGGTTATTTTCCTTGTTGACCCTGTTCAAAATTGGCATTCAGAGAGCCTCAGAAATCATCTTTACTGCCTATGAAAGACATCTTAAATGCACCTGAAATGCAAACTAATATTATAAGTGTTAAACTTATGTTTTAGCTTTAATGTCTGTGTGAACCTAGCCTAATGTGCAATTCTAGTGTTCTCATGCACTATGACAGCAAATATGACTAATTAAGCAAAATTTTGATTTGGGGTGCAGATTTGAATTAATCATTTAGATTTTATACATATTGCACTTCATTTCATTGCCCCAAATCTGATCATATTGTACAACAGGTAGTTTCTTTGTATGGGTACCTCAAGTTAACTTTGTTCTTTCAAGCAAGAATATCATTATCCATCATTATCTATATTTCCAGCTAATGGAGCAACAAGAACAGGATGATCACTGAGCAAAAGATTTAGACTTGTCAGGTCTGCTCTCTGCCCTGGCCTGTTCTAATTTTCAAATTAGAACACAAAACACAAATACCGAGCTACATTCCCAGATGCAAGTTACTGTGGGCATTCTGAGAATTTAAAAAACAGATTTCATCATCATTCTCAGCACTTAATGGGAACATAGAAAATGAAGTACAGATGCCCAACTAGCGGTCTGGACAGAACATCATAACACTATCATTCACATGCAGCCAGAATTCATTGTAAAGCTGAACTCAAGCCAAGGCAAATATTGTCCAAATACAAGAGGCTTGTGTGCAGGAGTTTCCTGCACTAAATCCAGACACTGCTCTCTCTTTCCTTGTGCAGGGTGACTGGTCTTGTATCCGCCCCCTCCTGTCCTTTTCTGTAGGCAGCCTGCACTGGGTGTGCCTGCTGGACCCCTTCCACCACTATGCACAGTGATGACGTCATAACTACTTATACAAGGTAATAAATGGGTCTGTAAAGGTACTTGGTGCACACAAGTAGATTTATATCCTTCTGTAAGTTGAGGGCCTACCAATAGGCAAACTCGGCAACTGCCTAGGGCGCACGATCACTTAGCACTATCACTTAGGGCATAGCCACAGCCTCTGTCGTGGTGAAGCCCCAGGCGTGGGTTAGCTTGGCTCTCCTCTCCTGGTCACTGTGAGCCCCGTTCAGTGCTGTTCAGGGAACACATATGCTGCAGGTGCCGCCAACCCTCCGATGTGTCCCACTGAGCTCCGTGCTGTCATATCTCCTCACTGTAATATCTGACAGTGCCGGCCTTGGGACTCCTTTGCTTCAGCCTGTCACTCAGGTATGGCCTGTGTGTTAGTACAGCAGAGGGGACGGTGTGCAGTTTAGATCTTGGGGGAATTGGGAGAAGTGCAGTGGCTGTTAGCTGACCTCCTGGCTGGCAGGGGACACCAAAGAGTGTCTGGATGGTGCTGGTGGGGACTCCTAAAAAATACTGCTTGCCTGCTGCCTTAGGAGAGCCCTGATGAGATGGACAATGAAGCCCTGAAGAGGTAAGTAAGAGGATGGATCCTCCAATCTACATCAAGCTGTGTGTGTGGGGGATGGGGGGGAGGGAGGGAGTGTGAGTTGTGCAGGAAGTAGGAATCAGGTAGGTCAGTGTATGTGTCAGGTAGGCCAATGTATGAGCTCTGATGAAGGGGGGACACCCCGAAGCGCGTAAACGTTGTTTTGGAGGTCCACATCCTTCCACGGCCTGCGGCAGCAGAGGATGCCTAGTGGAGACCCTTGGTGGTCCTGCATTGCTTATGTTTGCCCGTGTTTCACATTTGCTTTGTGAGTATAATGTGTATGTTGTTTTACAATAAATTGTTTTAAAGATAATGCACTAGACTGGTGCGCCCTCTGTCCATTCCTTTTCTAGAATCTGTTTAGGTTACCACGACCTGTTGAGAGTGGCAGCACAGCCGGGACAACTTCAACTAGATCTGAATCGCATTTTTAGGATACCAGCTTCAAGGCCACCCCTCAGACACAGGAGTCATTTGCTTTTAGGCCAATGTATGTGTCAGGTAGGTTAGTGTGATCAGGGTAGTGGTCAGGTAGGTTGGTGTAATGGTCAGATAGGTCAGTGTAGGGGTTATACAGTCCAGGGCAGTGTTAAGGTAGGTCAATGTAATGGGCATGTAGTTCAGGTTGGTAGGTCAGTGTAGGGGCCAGGTAGTTAAGTGTAATGGTCAGGTAGGTCACATGTGTTACATGGGCAGGACAAAGGGGGGGGGTCAGGGACAAAGCCAGGGGGCGTCAAAATGAGGTTTCACCTAGGGTGTGAAAAATTCTTGCACCAGCCCTGGCTGAGGAATATATTTAAATAACTGTTTCTGTGCCCAGAGCTCAGCTTTATCTGAGGAGTTTTCTAATAATCTTCTCTTCTCCTTGCTATGATTTTTTTTCTCTTGGTTTTAATTTGATGTGGAATTACAGATAATTACAGACTTTCATTATCATCAAGATGAAGAGAAATATTTTTTTGTAGTGTCTTTTTAGAAATCCCATATATAATTACTAAAGGATAGCAAACTTCTAATGGGGCCAAAAGGGTCAATATAATTTGGTCGGTTGCTTGAAAAGCACTTCAACCAGTGTGACAGCTGTGCTTTGTTGTTCTTGAATGCTCTTATTTTGTTGACCGTATTTAAATAAACTTTATTTATAGCTCATATGTGCAGTCCTTTGCAAAGTAATATGTACAATTTTTTGTCTGAAATAAAAAGGCTTTTCTGTCAAGGCAGTTTTTTTGCTTCTGTGCCTCAAGCACACTGTCTGGCCTGAAATGCTGCATTGTCATATCTCCACAACGTCCTCCTCTTGCACTTCACATTTGTCTGTTTTTTTCATCTATGCTATTGTAAATAGCTTTGTATTTTTTTGTCTTGTATTCTGATTCTTTAATAATGAGAAATCTATTTATCCTTGAGACTTTTCACTCTTCATTTCCACCTTTGCTCTTCCATTTGTCTGCTCTTCACTATGCTTTGTTCCATTCTCTACCTCAATACCTCACATTGATTATCTGTGTCTTAGAGCTTTTGTACGTCACATAAGCTATCCTCTTTTTTTTTTTTTACTGATTCCTTGACATTATTTCCAGTTGGCATTGACGTGATTTCTCATCCGAAAAGATTGAAAGGGTGGTTATGGTGTAGGAGTGCAGATTCGTTTGAGTATCAGATCAACAAAGGAGTGATAAAAGGAGTAGGCTGAAATGATGAGGATGTGAACATGGAATCTATATTAAAAATGTAAACCTAAGGTACTAATGAGTTTCCAGCAAACTTTTTTCCCATTGGGTTCCTTATTAATTCATCAAATTAAATGTGAGCAAGATATTTTTTTTTTAAGGCAATCATGATCAAAAGTTTTGATCAATAGAGGGAACATCACTGGAAAAAAAATGACCCAGTTTGTATTACTTTAAATTAAGTTTTGCCTCATTTGGTCAACTCTGGACATGTTTGGCTGCACCAAAAAAAAAAAAAGGCTGTTAATTAGGGGTGTTGGAATTTCTGAGATGCCTCACGAGGTTCTCTGAAGCTTGAGCAACAAACAGTCATCTCATATTTTTCTGCAAGTTTATACTGGTTGTTGTTTGCAGAGTGTAATGAGTCTATTAACCACTTCAGCTCCGGAAGGTTTTACCCTCTTAATGACCAGGCCATTTTCTGTGATTCTGCACTGCGTTACTTTAACGAAAAATTGCGTGATTGTGCGACGCTGTTCCCAAATACAATTGATGTCCTTTTTTTCCTCACAAATAGAGCTTTCTTTTGGTGGTATTTGATCACCTCTGCGGTTTTTAGATTTTGCGCTTTAAACAAAAGAAGAGTGACAATTTTGAAAAAAATGCCAGATTTTTTACTTTCTGCTATAAAACATTCCCAATAAAAAAAAAATAATTTTTTTTATCAGTTTAGGCCAATTTGTATTCTGCTACATATTTTTGTTAAAAGAAAATCCCAAAAAGCATATTTTAATTGGTTTTCACAAAAGTTATAGCGTTAACAAACTATGGGATAGATTTTTGGAATTTTTATTTGTTTTTTTTTTAATTAGTATTGGTGGCGATCTGCATTTTTTAGCGGGACTGCGACATTGCGGCGGACAGATTGGACCTGTAACTGACATTTTTGACACTGAGATCCATGAAGATCTTTATAGAATGCAGCAGATACACCAGACAACAGGATTTGGCAGACGGACTGTATTTTCAGATCAAAACATGGTAATGTGTTCCCAAATGCAATGTGCAGATTACATGACGTCTAGATAGAAATGGCAGTCTTTATTCCATACAGACAATGTGAAGGAAACGGAAATACATCCCCAGTGGGTGGGAACACAGTGAAGAGGTCAGAAAAAGATGGTGCAATGTGCGTGTAAAGGCAGGCATCCCAATACTTTTGGTAAAATAGTGTACATCTTCAGCATCTAACTGGTTAGCACACAAATTAGATTTATATGATGTTTTTACAGTCTCTCCTTGGACTATTTATTTCTTATATCAAAAGGATGTAAAATTGCTCATAATAGATTACAACTAGTGTTGAGCGAACACGGACTGTATTATTCGTGTTCGTACCGAATAATTGGATTTTTTGTACCCGAACACGGACACGGACACTTTACTGTATGTTCGGGTAAAAATCCGTGTTCGGTCGTTTTATTTCCGGGTTTTGCATGCTTTGGCGCTCTTTTCATGGCGGGCTTTCAACAGCCAATCAACAATCGTTTAACTGGTGTGCCTTAAGCCATCCCAGCCATGCCTGCAAATGTCTCAGTAGCTGTGATTGGCCGTCTGAAGCATGTGACCAAGTCTTTATAAGTTCGAGGCAGCCGCAGCGGCGTCATTATGCTGCTTAGATTCAGGGACAGAGCACACATCAACGTGCTGGCTGCTGATTAGGGAAAGATAGGCAGGAAAAAACCATTTGTGTCCGGATAGAATTGAGGGACAGGTCGGAGTGTTTAGGCAGGGCGAGTTGTAGGCATTTTAGGGATAGAGTCTGCTGAATTATAGGGTCAGTGTCTTCTACAAACTACAATCGATATTGCTGTGTGGGGGGTGGGGTGAATCTGCACTCAATCCTGATCTACGATCTCTTCTCAATCCTGTTAGGGACAGAGTCTGCTGAATTTTAGGGAAACTGTGTTCTACAAACTACAATCGATATTGCTGTGTGGTGTGGGATTGGAGATAGGCAGGTGTCAGTGATCCACATCCATTTTTCTGTGTGTGAGCTGCAGTGAACACAATCTTTTTGGGCTGCAGTGAACACAATCTTTTTGGGCTGCAGTGAACACAATCTTTTTGGGCTGCAGTGAACACAATCTTTTTGGGCTGCAGTGAACACAATCTTTTTGGGGTGCAGTGAACAAAATCTTTTTGGGGTGCAGTGAACACAATCCTTTTTGGTGTGCAGTGAACACAATCTTTGTGGGGTGCAGTGAACAAAATCCTTTGTGGGGTGCAGTGAACACAATCTTTTTGGGGTGCAGTGAACAAAATCCTTTTTGGGGTGCAGTGAACAACATCCTTTTTGGGGTGCAGTGAACACAATCTTTTTGGGGTGCAGTGAACAAAATCCTTTGTGGGGTGCAGTGAACACAATCTTTTTGGGGTGCAGTGAACACAATCTTTTTGGGGTGGAGTGAACAACATCCTTTTTGGGGTGCAGTGAACAAAATCCTTTTTGGGGTGCAGTGAACAAAATCATTTTTGGGGTGCAGTGAACACAATCTTTTTGGGGTGCAGTGAACACAATCTTTGTGGGGTGCAGTGAACACAATCTTTTTGGGGTGGAGTGAACAACATCCTTTTTGGGGTGCAGTGAACAACATCCTTTTTGGGGTGCAGTGAACACAATCTTTTTGGGGTGCAGTGAACACAATCTTTGTGGGGTACAGTGAACAGAATCTTTGTGGGGTGCAGTGAACACAATCTTTGGGGGGTACAGTGAACACAATCTTTGTGAGGTGCAGTGAACACAATCTTTGTGGGGTGCAGTGAACACAATCATTGTGGGGTGCAGTGAACTCAATCTTTGTGGGGTACAGTGAACACAATCTCATACTTCTGAAGGTTTGAGGGTGCTGCCTGTTCCATACTCCCCCTTCTCCTCATCTAGCCTTTTAGGGGTACAAACAATAGTAATTGGGGCCTAGTGTGGTTGTGTACGTGTGATATACATACACTTTTTTGGGATCATATTTTCTATTCCGCTATTTAATCAAAAACCTTTGGGGATCAGTTAAATTGGGGGATAGTCTGTGTTGGTACGTGTGAGAGAGATCCACCTTTCCAAGTTGTTGGGGTTCATCTCATACTTCTGAAGGTTTGAGGGTGCTGCCTGTTCCATACTCCCCCTACTCCTAGCCTTTTAGGGGTACAAACAATAGTAATTGGGGCCTAGTGTGGTTGTGTACGTGTGATATACATACACTTTTTTGGGATCATATTTTCTATTCCGCTATTTAATCAAAAACCTTTGGGGATCAGTTAAATTGGGGGATAGTCTGTGTTGGTACGTGTGAGAGAGATCCACCTTTCCAAGTTGTTGGGGTTCATCTCATACTTCTGAAGGTTTGAGGGTGCTGCCTGTTCCATACTCCCCCTACTCCTAGCCTTTTAGGGGTACAAACAATAGTAATTGGGGCCTAGTGTGGTTGTGTACGTGTGATATACATACACTTTTTTGGGATCATATTTTCTATTCCGCTATTTAATCAAAAACCTTTGGGGATCAGTTAAATTGGGGGATAGTCTGTGTTGGTACGTGTGAGAGAGATCCACCTTTCCAAGTTGTTGGGGTTCATCTCATACTTCTGAAGGTTTGAGGGTGCTGCCTGTTCCATACTCCCCCTACTCCTAGCCTTTTAGGGGTACAAACAATAGTAATTGGGGCCTAGTGTGGTTGTGTACGTGTGATATACATACACTTTTTTGGGATCATATTTTCTATTCCGCTATTTAATCAAAAACCTTTGGGGATCAGTTAAATTGGGGGATAGTCTGTGTTGGTACGTGTGAGAGAGATCCACCTTTCCAAGTTGTTGGGGTTCATCTCATACTTCTGAAGGTTTGAGGGTGCTGCCTGTTCCATACTCCCCCTACTCCTAGCCTTTTAGGGGTACAAACAATAGTAATTGGGGCCTAGTGTGGTTGTGTACGTGTGATATACATACACTTTTTTGGGATCATATTTTCTATTCCGCTATTTAATCAAAAACCTTTGGGGATCAGTTAAATTGGGGGATAGTTTGTGTTGGTACGTGTGAGAGAGATCCACCTTTCCAAGTTGTTGGGGTTCATCTCATACTTCTGAAGGTTTGAGGGTGCTGCCTGTTCCATACTCCCCCTACTCCTAGCCTTTTAGGGGTACAAACAATAGTAATTGGGGCCTAGTGTGGTTGTGTACGTGTGATATACATACACTTTTTTGGGATCATATTTTCTATTCCGCTATTTAATCAAAAACCTTTGGGGATCAGTTAAATTGGGGGATAGTCTGTGTTGGTACGTGTGAGAGAGATCCACCTTTCCAAGTTGTTGGGGTTCATCTCATACTTCTGAAGGTTTGAGGGTGCTGCCTGTTCCATACTCCCCCTACTCCTAGCCTTTTAGGGGTACAAACAATAGTAATTGGGGCCTAGTGTGGTTGTGTACGTGTGATATACATACACTTTTTTGGGATCATATTTTCTATTCCGCTATTTAATCAAAAACCTTTGGGGATCAGTTAAATTGGGGGATAGTCTGTGTTGGTACGTGTGAGAGAGATCCACCTTTCCAAGTTGTTGGGGTTCATCTCATACTTCTGAAGGTTTGAGGGTGCTGCCTGTTCCATACTCCCCCTACTCCTAGCCTTTTAGGGGTACAAACAATAGTAATTGGGGCCTAGTGTGGTTGTGTACGTGTGATATACATACACTTTTTTGGGATCATATTTTCTATTCCGCTATTTAATCAAAAACCTTTGGGGATCAGTTAAATTGGGGGATAGTCTGTGTTGGTACGTGTGAGAGAGATCCACCTTTCCAAGTTGTTGGGGTTCATCTCATACTTCTGAAGGTTTGAGGGTGCTGCCTGTTCCATACTCCCCCTACTCCTAGCCTTTTAGGGGTACAAACAATAGTAATTGGGGCCTAGTGTGGTTGTGTACGTGTGATATACATACACTTTTTTGGGATCATATTTTCTATTCCGCTATTTAATCAAAAACCTTTGGGGATCAGTTAAATTGGGGGATAGTCTGTGTTGGTACGTGTGAGAGAGATCCACCTTTCCAAGTTGTTGGGGTTCATCTCATACTTCTGAAGGTTTGAGGGTGCTGCCTGTTCCATACTCCCCCTACTCCTAGCCTTTTAGGGGTACAAACAATAGTAATTGGGGCCTAGTGTGGTTGTGTACGTGTGATATACATACACTTTTTTGGGATCATATTTTCTATTCCGCTATTTAATCAAAAACCTTTGGGGATCAGTTAAATTGGGGGATAGTCTGTGTTGGTACGTGTGAGAGAGATCCACCTTTCCAAGTTGTTGGGGTTCATCTCATACTTCTGAAGGTTTGAGGGTGCTGCCTGTTCCATACTCCCCCCTACTCCTAGCCTTTTAGGGGTACAAACAATAGTAATTGGGGCCTAGTGTGGTTGTGTACGTGTGATATACATACACTTTTTTGGGATCATATTTTCTATTCCGCTATTTAATCAAAAACCTTTGGGGATCAGTTAAATTGGGGGATAGTCTGTGTTGGTACGTGTGAGAGAGATCCACCTTTCCAAGTTGTTGGGGTTCATCTCATACTTCTGAAGGTTTGAGGGTGCTGCCTGTTCCATACTCCCCCCTACTCCTAGCCTTTTAGGGGTACAAACAATAGTAATTGGGGCCTAGTGTGGTTGTGTACGTGTGATATACATACACTTTTTTGGGATCATATTTTCTATTCCGCTATTTAATCAAAAACCTTTGGGGATCAGTTAAATTGGGGGATAGTCTGTGTTGGTACGTGTGAGAGAGATCCACCTTTCCAAGTTGTTGGGGTTCATCTCATACTTCTGAAGGTTTGAGGGTGCTGCCTGTTCCATACTCCCCCTACTCCTAGCCTTTTAGGGGTACAAACAATAGTAATTGGGGCCTAGTGTGGTTGTGTACGTGTGATATACATACACTTTTTTGGGATCATATTTTCTATTCCGCTATTTAATCAAAAACCTTTGGGGATCAGTTAAATTGGGGGATAGTCTGTGTTGGTACGTGTGAGAGAGATCCACCTTTCCAAGTTGTTGGGGTTCATCTCATACTTCTGAAGGTTTGAGGGTGCTGCCTGTTCCATACTCCCCCTACTCCTAGCCTTTTAGGGGTACAAACAATAGTAATTGGGGCCTAGTGTGGTTGTGTACGTGTGATATACATACACTTTTTTGGGATCATATTTTCTATTCCGCTATTTAATCAAAAACCTTTGGGGATCAGTTAAATTGGGGGATAGTCTGTGTTGGTACGTGTGAGAGAGATCCACCTTTCCAAGTTGTTGGGGTTCATCTCATACTTCTGAAGGTTTGAGGGTGCTGCCTGTTCCATACTCCCCCTACTCCTCATCTAGCCTTTTAGGGGTACAAACAATAGTAATTGGGGCCTAGTGTGGTTGTGTACGTGTGATATACATACACTTTTTTTGGATCATATTTTCTATTCCGCTATTTAATCAAAAACCTTTGGGGATCAGTTAAATTGGGGGATAGTCTGTGTTGGTACGTGTGAGAGAGATCCACCTTTCCAAGTTGTTGGGGTTCATCTCATACTTCTGAAGGTTTGAGGGTGCTGCCTGTTCCATACTCCCCCTACTCCTCATCTAGCCTTTTAGGGGTACAAACAATAGTAATTGGGGCCCAGTGTGGTTGTGTACGTGTGATATACATACACTTTTTTGGGATCATATTTTCTATTCCGCTATTTAATCAAAAACCTTTGGGGATCAGTTAAATTGGGGGATAGTCTGTGTCGGTACGTGTGAGAGAGATCCACCTTTCCAAGTTGTTGGGGTTCATCTCATACTTCTGAAGGTTTGAGGGTGCTGCCTGTTCCATACCCCCCCTACTCCTCATCTAGCCTTTTAGGGGTACAAACAATAGTAATTGGGGCCTAGTGTGGTTGTGTACGTGCGAGATACATACACTTTTTTTGATCATATTTCCTATTCCGCTATTCAATAAAAACCTTTGAGGATCAATTGAATTGCGGGATAGTCTGTGTCGGTACGTGTGAGAGAGATCCACCTTTCCAAGTTGTTGGGGTTCATCTCATACTTCTGAAGGTTTGAGGGTGCTGCCTGTTCCATACTCCCCCTACTCCTCATCTAGCCTTTTAGGGGTACAAACAATAGTAATTGGGGCCTAGTGTGGTTGTGTACGTGTGATATACATACACTTTTTTTGGATCATATTTTCTATTCCGCTATTTAATCAAAAACCTTTGGGGATCAGTTAAATTGGGGGATAGTCTGTGTTGGTACGTGTGAGAGAGATCCACCTTTCCAAGTTGTTGGGGTTCATCTCATACTTCTGAAGGTTTGAGGGTGCTGCCTGTTCCATACTCCCCCTACTCCTCATCTAGCCTTTTAGGGGTACAAACAATAGTAATTGGGGCCCAGTGTGGTTGTGTACGTGTGATATACATACACTTTTTTGGGATCATATTTTCTATTCCGCTATTTAATCAAAAACCTTTGGGGATCAGTTAAATTGGGGGATAGTCTGTGTCGGTACGTGTGAGAGAGATCCACCTTTCCAAGTTGTTGGGGTTCATCTCATACTTCTGAAGGTTTTAGGGTGCTGCCTGTTCCATACCCCCCCTACTCCTCATCTAGCCTTTTAGGGGTACAAACAATAGTAATTGGGGCCTAGTGTGGTTGTGTACGTGTGATATACATACACTTTTTTTGGATCATATTTTCTATTCCGCTATTTAATCAAAAACCTTTGGGGATCAGTTAAATTGGGGGATAGTCTGTGTCGGTACGTGTGAGAGAGATCCACCTTTCCAAGTTGTTGGGGTTCATCTCATACTTCTGAAGGTTTGAGGGTGCTGCCTGTTCCATACCCCCCCTACTCCTCATCTAGCCTTTTAGGGGTACAAACAATAGTAATTGGGGCCTAGTGTGGTTGTGTACGTGCGAGATACATACACTTTTTTTGATCATATTTCCTATTCCGCTATTCAATAAAAACCTTTGAGGATCAATTGAATTGCGGGATAGTCTGTGTCGGTACGTGTGAGAGAGATCCACCTTTCCAAGTTGTTGGGGTTCATCTCATACTTCTGAAGGTTTGAGGGTGCTGCCTGTTCCATACTCCCCCTACTCCTCATCTAGCCTTTTAGGGGTACAAACAATAGTAATTGGGGCCCAGTGTGGTTGTGTACGTGTGATATACATACACTTTTTTTGGATCATATTTTCTATTCCGCTATTTAATTTAACTGGGCCTCCATGCGAGACCTGTGTGCCTTGTTGCGCTGTTTTGAGTACTCCACCAACATGGCCAGTGGCAATGACGCCGTTCTCAGCTTAACTATCCCACTTCTATGCCTCCTTGAAAAAACAATTCGGGCGATGATGGAAGAGGATGTGGCACAGGATGAGGAGGAGGAGGAGGATGAAGAGGTAACATTTCCAAGGCTTTCAGGGCAGTCATTCGCAAGGGGCTCCGAGGGTGGGTTCCTGCACACGCAAACGCCAGGGACGCAATTGTCCAGCAGGGGCACAGTTCTGGAGGATGAGGAGGATGAGGAGGAGGAGGAGCTGGAGGAGGAGATGGAACCATGTTCACAGCAGGGTGGCACCCAGGCCAGCTCATGGCCATCACTGGTGCGTGGCTGGGGGGATACAGAGGACACGGACGATACACCTCCCACAGAGGACAGCCTTTCGTTGCCTCTGGGCAGCCTGGCACACATGAGCGATTACATGCTGCAGTGTCTCCACAACGACCGCCGAGTTGCCCACATTCTAACTTGTGCTGATTACTGGGTGGCCACGCTGCTGGATCCCCGTTACAAGGACAACGTACCGTCCTTAATTCACTCACTGGAGCGCGATCGCAAGATGCGCGAGTACAAGCGCACGCTGGTAGACGCCATGCTGCTGGCATTCCCATCTGACAGCGGGGCCACAGTGGAAGCACAAGGCAGAGGAGGAGGAGGAGGAGGTCGCCAACGCAACCAGGGCACCGCCAGCACCTCAGAAGGCAGGGTTAGCATGGCCGAAATGTGGAAAAGCTTTGTCAGCACGCCACAACAAACAGCAGCACCAGCAGCTCAGATGGAACGTCTTAGCAGGAGGCAGCATTTTACCAACATGGTGGAGCAGTATGTGTGCACACGCCTACATGTAGTGAATGACGGGTCTGCCCCCTTCAACTTCTGGGTCTCCAAATTGGGCACATGGCTTGAGCTTGCCCTTTACGCCTTGGAGGTGCTGGCGTGCCCTGCAGCCAGTGTATTATCTGAACGGGTATTTAGCACGGCTGGGGGCGTTATAACAGACAAGCGCAGCCGCCTGTCCAGAGACAATGTGGACAAGCTCACGTTCATTAAAATGAACCAGGCATGGATCCCACGGGACTTTTCCGTACCTTATGCAGAATAGCAATGGATACCGACCTTACCCACCCATTGTTCCATTTTTGCTCTTTCTCACTCTTTTGGGGTGTACCCTCATTTAAAATTTTTGAAAAGAAGCAGTGTTGGCTACCTCGTCCTCCTCCTCAGGGCCAGATTAATGTAGGGGCTATTGGAGCTGCAGCTCCAGGCCCCTACCTTTTATATAGGCCCCGGGTTGGCCATATTCACTGTTACCGCTCTTCTGTCACTTGTAAACACAGAAGTCTGGCTTCTATGCTCGCTTCCCCAGGCAGCACCCTCAGAACCTCCCCACACAGCGTGAAGGCCGGACAAGGAGGGACAGTTGGCGATGCATGGATGTGTTTATGGGCTTCAGAGACAGCATCCCATGTTGAATTAGGCATGCATGGCTGCACCCTTCCTCCTCTGGGTGCATGGCAAGGCACGGCCCTTAAGGCCCTTCAAAATCCTCAGCACCAAGCCCATGATGCTGTTAATCCGGCCCTGGTCCTCCTCCACCGCCGCTTCCACCTACACCGCCCATAGGTGTGCGCAGCCTATTGCATTAAGGTGTGCACCCCAAAGTTGAAATACACATGCATGTGTTTGCCAGCAGGGAGAGTAATGTATCGGGGCCATGTACCTGTAGGCAAGGAGAAATAGAGCAGAGCAGGTCCCAGGGAGATCTTTCCCATCTCCTCACTGGCAATGCTATGTGCCCTAAGTGATTAGGGTGTGCCCAGGCACACCCAGCACACCCTGTGCGCACGCCTATGTCACCGCCACATCCACCACCACCTCAACCTCCCTCCTACTCCATATGGGCCTCGTCCTTCAGAGATGAAGAAGAACATTGTTTTATTTTTCTGTTTTTTTTTTGTTGTTTTAAGTTATTTCCCTATCCACATTTGTTTGCAGAGCACTTGCCATGCTCTTAATTACGTTTTGCTGCCATTTGCAGCACTCTAGCCCTTTCCTTTGGTGTTTTAGAGCCATTTTAGTGCCTTAAAGTTCGGGTCCCCATTGACTTCAATGGGGTTCGGTGTCCGGGAAAAGTTCGGTAAAAGTCCGGGACACGGACCCGGACTTTTTTTTAAAGTTCGGCCGAACCCGTCGAACACGGACATCTAGGTGTTCGCTCAACCCTAATTACAACGATACACTAGCAGCGCTAAACCAATACAATTTGTATATTGATAAAAATAATATTAGGGTGTGAGCACGCGGTCACCTAGGATACCTACGTCTGACGTCATACCCGGAACTTGACCGTCTAGGTACCGAACGGCAAGTTACCACAAGCCGGGCGATACTACAGGACACAGGTTTTCCTATGATTCATTTTACATGCTATATGGAACTTTATTATATGTGAGTGCATTTGTAAGAGGGTAAGGGGGCTGTCTTAATAAAATACTATATATTTTACGAGATTACGCTATGAGTCCTTTCTCTGATTACAT
Source organism: Pelophylax lessonae (assembly GCF_965119305.1). Classification (NCBI taxonomy): domain Eukaryota; kingdom Metazoa; phylum Chordata; class Amphibia; order Anura; family Ranidae; genus Pelophylax; species Pelophylax lessonae. The sequence continues at coordinate 329,092,577 of NC_138771.1, read as the reverse complement.
GGCACACTTATGAAAGCGGAGCTTGTTTACCTTGGAGTACTTACGTATATCACTGTGAGGATTGATGATTGCTGAGAGGATCCTGACCTGCAGAGCAGTGGGGCAGTGTTTAACCCCGGGTGTTACAAGTCTTTAATGGTGTGTCAAAAAGAAAGGGGAGGTGGGACTTTGAGTGAGGTTGCAAATTAAATTTGCATCTCCATCCCTGTATCGAAGAAAAAAAGGGGAGGTTTGGGACTTTGAGTGAGGCATGTGCAACAGACATGGCCATAAAACATGCAAAATCAACCAATACACATGAGATAAAATCAAAAAATGTGGACCAGTTTAATTGTATGCAAAAGATGGTAGAGAATAACATCATTAAGACAGTGGATGCATTGAATATAATCCAATTGACCAAAGCATGTTAAAAAAAATACAATAATTGATGACTGTGTAAGAACAAAAAATGCATAATAAAGTATGAAAAATATGAAAAAAATACATAATGTATAGAAAGATTGTATCCATAATGCTCTACGCGTTTCGTGTATGAAACACTTCCTCAGGAGCTGGCACAGACGGCAATCTATAAACAAAATATATATAAAAGTAAAAATAGAAATGCAAGTATTTAAGTATTGTTGGGACAAAGTCAACCATAATACATTCATGCTTACAAATTTGTCCAAGCTGTAGCCTCATAAGGACCTGCGGTGGAGGTTCCTCGAGAACCGCCTATCACGGGAGCTGAGGGAGCCATGGCAAACACACGTGAGGTTAAAAGATGGAAATGCAGTAGGGAACACATGATCACTGGCAGGACAATAGTCCCCACAAATGCCCGTACTATAGTATATCTATAAGTATAAAATCAATATTTATAATTATATGTATGGAGAACGGTAAGGAATAATATAGTAGATAAGTGACGGGTAGTGGGAGACTGAAATATAAACCCAAGGCCAGCAAAAAACCAAAAGGGAAAATAAAACGTGCAGCATGGTAAGTGCATGCATTATAGGTGAATTGAAAGGGAAACAATGGTGAGTGAGAATGAGTGAGAAGTAGATGTAATCGACAGGGAGTGTGTGGAAGAGAAAGGAACAAGAGCAGAGCAGAAAAAGTGAGGACAAGGAAAAAAAATATTAGAAAAAGTGAGTGGCCTGAATAGAAAACAAGCCACTGAGGTGAAGAAAATGGAAAGCACAGTGTTGTGTTGAAAAGGTGAGTGAGGTGAATGAGGTGAATGGGTAGATAAGTACCAAGGTAATAACCAGATGAAAACAATAGACTCCCTGTGAGAAAACTCAGGACACTAGATCCAGAAGGAAACTGGGTGGTGATAGACTGGTGGGGAAGTAAAGAATTTAAACCTCAAATATGTACCTGAAGGGCTCCCAGCGCCACGCAGCTGTTCTAAAGGGGGGGGGGGGGGGTGTCAAAGCGCTCAGAACGTTTTTTTCCGGTGAGTGTCCATTGCCACAGGGGGATCACAGTGGTGTGGTGAAGGTGTTTTGTAGATTGATGAGGCACCGCGGTGAAGGAAGTCATATATTATTCACCTGAACTTTTTACAGATGTTTTAACACTGTGTGCTACGCTATTTGCATCATCACAGCACTTTCACTTCAGTTTGGACTATTATTATTATTATTAATATTATTTTTATCAATATACAAATTTTATTGGTTTAGCACTGCTAGTGTATCGTTGTATTCTTTTATGAGCAATTTTACACCCTTTTGATATTCCATTCTTTTAATAGCGGCTGCTTTTTTATACATTCAATTTTTCAGTTGTATGTGTCATCTTATATATTGTATTAGCGCTGGGTGAGTGGGTTTATCACATTTATTTTAAACCTACTCCTGGTTTATTTATTTATTTCAAATATTAGACTTTTTTTTACATTTAGGCCTTGTTTGTTTTAAACAAGTAGGTATGAATCCCCAATGGCCCGAATTTCACTCAAAGGGCATAGGTCTACTGTGGAAGACATACAAAGGGCCACTGGATAAGGGTGTCCTCTGTCACCCATTATTTTTGTTTTAACAGCTTGCCGACTGCTCACAGTATATTTACTGCGGCAGTCAGCCCCTCACAGGCAGAGTAACGTAGGTCTACGTCGCTCGCCTGTGAGGCTCTGGGGAGCGAGCGCGCGCCCGCGGAGGCGCGCTCCCGCACCCGCGCGGTCACGGAGCCCCCCGCGCATGTGACCAGCGGACCCGATGTCCGCCGGTCACTCGGCGATCGGCGGGGGAGAGGGAGAATGTCAGGCAGCTTGTGTAAACAAGCCACCTGTCATTCTCCTCGCTGTAAAAACACTGATCACATGGATCTACTATGTAGATCCGTTGATCAGTGTCCTTACAGCTCAAGCCACAGCCAATCACAGTAGAAAGCACGCCCCTAGGGACACACACAGCCCCTCCCTCCCAAATAAAGTTAACCCCTTCACTACCAGTGTATTTTTACAGTAACAGTGCATATATATAGCACTGATTACTGTAGAAATGTCACTGGTAACCCCAAAAGTGTCAAAAATGTCAGTCAAGGGTCCTATCTGTCCGCCCCAATGTCGCAGTACCGCAAAAAAAATCGCAGATCGCCGCCATTACACGTTAAAAAAAAAAACACCAAAAATGACAGAAATCTTTCCCTTTGTTAGTAAACGCGATAACTTTTGCGCAAACCAATCAAAATATGCTTTTTGCGATTTTTTTACCAAACATAGGTAGCATAAAACAAATTGGCTGAACATTTTAAAAAATTTTGATTTTTACATTTTTTTTTGGGGAATTTCATATAAAAAAATGTGAAAAATATTGTTATTTTTGCAAAATGTACGCTCTTTTTTTGTTTATAGCGCAAAAAGTAAAAATCGCACGGGTGATCAAATACCACCAAAAGAAAGCTCTGTTTGTGGGAAAAAAAGGACGCCAAATTCGTTTAGATATAGCGTCGCACGACCGCGCAATTGTCTGTTAAAGTCACGCAGTGCCGAATCGCAAAACACCCCCTGGTCGTTTAGCAGGAAAATCCTCCGGGGCTTAAGTGGTTAACAATGGCACCTTTAGTAATAGTTATTCATCCCAACTCGGACACCAGGGGCCTACTATGTGGCTGGATAGAACAAGTGTGCATTCTTGGCACATTATTGGCAGACAATGTTTCTGCTCACTATGATACCTAACATGCTTAACCACTTGCCGACCGCCGCACGACTATCTACGGCGGCGGTCAGCCCCTCACAGGCAAAGTGACGTAGGTCTACGTCGCTCGCCTGTGAGGGTTTAGGGAGCGAGCGCGCGCCGCCGGAGGCGCGCTCCCGCGTGGTCACGGACCCCCCCGCGCGTGTGACCGGCGGACCCGATCGCCGCCGGCCACTCTGCGATCGGCGGGGGAGAGGGAGAAAGTCAGGCAGCTTGTGTAAACAAGCTGCCTGTCATTCTCCTCTCTGTATGAGAGATGATCACATGGATCTACTATGTAGATCCATTGATCACTCTGCATACAGTTGAAGCCACAGCCAATCACAGTTAGAATCACGCCCCTAGGGACACACACAGCCCCTCCCTCTCAAATAAAGTTAACCCTTTCACTACCAGTGTATTTTTACAGTAACAGTGCATATATATAGCACTGATTACTGTAGAAATGTCACTGGTAACCCCAAAAGTGTCAAAAATGTCAGTCAAGGGTCCGATCTGTCCGCCGCAATGTCGCAGTACCGCAAAAAAAATCGCAGATCGCCGCCATTACGCGTTAAAAAAAACAACAACAAAAATGACAAAAATCTTTCCCTTTGTTAGTAAACGCAATAACTTTTGCGCAAACCAATCAAAATACGCTTTTTGCGATTTTTTTTACCAAACATAGGTAGCATAAAACAAATTGGCCGAAAATATTAAAAAATTTTGATTTTTACATTTTTTTTGGGGGGAATTTCATATAAAAAAAAGGGAAAAATATTGTTATTTTTGCAAAATTTACGCTCTTTTTTTGTTTATAGCGCGTGATCAAAAAATCGCACAGGTGATCAAATACCGCCAAAAGAAAGCTCTGTTTGTGGGAAAAAAAGGACGCCAAATTCGTTTAGGTACAGCGTCGCACGACCGCGCAATTGTCCGTTAAAGTCACGCAGTGCCGAATCGCAAAATACCCTCTGGTCGTTTAGCAGCCTAATCCTCCGGGGCTTAAGTGGTTAATCTTATGACATTATTTTCCTTGGTCTCTGGTCTAACAAGTAACATAAGCAAAACTCTAGAGTTAAATATCAATCTTCTGAGGAAATAGTGACTTTAGGGTGACTTTAAAAATGAACTTTGAGTTCAAGCAGGGAACTAAATTGATTCCTTACGTTGATATTCATCTCACCCCTCTCTACATAAATTATTTTGGCACAAGTATTCCCCTCTCTTTAAGCAGGCTTCTATAGATCTTAAAAGGTGGTCATTGTCCACACTTTTGTGATTTGAAAGGATACATTTAGTGAAAATGAGTGTTTAACCCCAGTTTTTAATTTTTTTATTACTGTCCCTATCTCTATCCTTCATCTAGAACTGTTCAGGGTATAATCTAAACTAATCTGCTTTACACTACGCTATTTATCCCCTAAATCTTTGAGGGGTTAGGAGTACCAAATTTATATACCTATTATCAAGCAGTATAAATAGCACAGTTAGCCCACACCATGGCAATATATCCATGTTCCCAACAGGTATCGTTGAAGGTGTTATGGTGCCATCTTGCTCTCCAATTTCCATAGATTTGCTGATATGGATCCCAAATACAATTTAATTATGTACTTCATTATCGACCTCACATTCGGTTTGGTATAGACATAAGGGTAGGAGTGTGTTGAGTTCTTCCCTTACACGTGGCTTCCATCCTAGGGTATCTGGTCCTAACTTACCACTTTTTAAGTGGTGGACCAGTAAAGGTTTGCTTTTGTGTAGGCAATTTCATGGATGTAAACGAGATGTAAATGAGATGCTTTTAAAAAGAGGATAAATTACCCGCTTCCTACATGTTTCATTATTCACTAACTTCTTTTACAGGGTCTAAGCTCGGATTAACAATCTTTACGTTTTTCTGTCTTCATTTGAGGCTATAAGCAGGTCCAGAGAGATGTTGAGGGAAAAAATATGTATTCTTTAAAAAAAAACACCAGCTACACCCACTGCTACAATGGGAATGTGATGGTACATTTCTAGACCTCCAATAATCGCAGGCATTGACAAATATTCTTTCTAAGATATATGTTAATTGATTGGATCTAATTATAACATATGCAAAAGTTGGTAAATGGCTCTTCACAGAATTGCTAAGTGGACTCCATAGACCTCTTTGTATTTTTGATAGGGGGCGTGGTCAAGTGGAGAGTATTTACCACATATTGTGACAGGGCCCTAAGGCCAAAACACTTTGGGTTAGAATTTACAGCATAATTTATTCAGTAACATGGATAGGCCAATATCCTCAGATCTCCAGAGAGAGTACTATTCCAACAGACTGATCTTGGTCTCTTAGACACATTGGATGATTCATCTTGAATATCGTATTTGCTCCTAGCATAATGCAGAATATTGGAAAAAAAACTTCAATACTGTTGGAATTTGCCAAACACCAATGTAACCAGGTGATGGTCAATGGCAAACTGACATTCACTCTTCAAACTGCTCAAAAGGAATTTGATAAAACCTGGGATCCTTGGATTCATTATATTCCAACAGATAGTTGAGACTCAGGAGGAGCATCTGTATTTTTCCTTTTTTTTCCCCGATTCCTTTTATTATTTTTTGATCTTGTCTTGTCTTGTGGGGATTGGTCTATTGTATTTGATCAGTTTTTATGTTGTTTATGCTTCTTGGATGGTTTGGGCTGCTGTTATGTAAGGTCAGGCAGCCCAATGAATTAATATTGAAATATGCATAAATGTCCAATAACAAAAAAAAGTCCCAAACAATGTGTCAAGGTGTGATCCGTGAATTCCAAAAAAATTATCCGTGTTGATTTCAAATAATAAGATGGAATTTCTTCCAATCAGTAGCACTCCCACCAAGATGGAATGACACCCGAGGTGAAGAGAATATTGCAAGATGGTCACTCACCAGATAATATTGATCCTCCCTGCCATACGGCAATAGGATCAGGAAAAACTTGGTAGGTTCTATATATATATAGGTTCAATATGTTCTACGAATCCCCTAACTGGCCGGCTCGAGGGCTCAACTCTCTTTTTAAATGTCTAGTAAATTACTGTATCTGAGATGTAATGGAACCAAGTATAGAAACAGGAACAACCATTCTTCTATGTATGTGAATATTTTATGTAAGAAACATGCCTAATCTTGTATTCTATTAAACTTTACTGGAAATAACTTCCATAAACAGGTTGAAATACAAATAACATTCTTACATTGCAAGCAAAAGAAACCTTCTGTTCACACTGCATGAAACTCTCCTTTTAGTGGGGTAGATCACTCAAAACTGCTGGGGGGAGCATGGCTAACAGTACAATATTCCATGGGGAGAGGGGAAGGCAAATACTGGCTCCAAGGCAACTTTTCCTATTTGTTTAACCTCCTGATCACCAGAAGGTTTTACCCCCTTTATGACCTGAGCTTGTTTTGCTATTCGGCACTGTGCTGCTTTAACTGGCAATTGCTCAGTCATGCAACACTGTACACAAATTGTATATGTATAATTTTTTCACAACGAATAGAGCTTTCTTTAGTTAGTATTTAACCACCACTGTTTTTTTTTATTATTTGCTATATAAACGAAAAAACACCAAACATTTTGAAAAGAAAAAAAAAAAAAAAAAAAAAACATGTTTTCCTTTGATTCTGTTATATAATTTTGCAAATTAATAGTCTTTATTCATACATTTAAACCAAAATGTAGTCTACTACACTTCTTTGGTAAAAAAAATAACCCAAATCAATGTATAATATTTAGTTTGTGTGAAAGTTATAGACTTTACAAACTATGGAATATACTGTATATTTGAAAATTTTGATGCCAGGGCAGTAAAAATACCCCCCTCCCCCCACCCCCCACGATCCTTTTTTTGGAAAGTAGACATCAAAGGTGTTTAGTAAGTGGCATGGGGAGTTTTTTTAACTTGTAGTTTTTGTCACGATTTTTTGGACAATTTAAAAATGAAAAAAAATGTGTTTTTTTCTTTTTTGCAATGTTTTTTTCATACTGTCACAAGTACATTACAGTGTCATCATATGATTGGTGTGGAGGGGATCAGGCATACTAGCTGGTGACAGTATGTAAAAAAAAAAAAAAATTTTATATATTTTTCTTCTTTTTCTAAGACTTTTTTTTGTTTCTATTTTTAGGAAAACAGAGATGACCCCTGTTATAAGCATTAGTTTTAACTGTCATAAATGGCTTTATTGCTTACTATTCTGATGTGTGATTGGCTACAGCTAATCACATGGTACAGAGTGGCAAGCACCATGTGATAGCCATGGGTACCAAGTTCTGCAACTCGCTGTGTTCTTTTGATACAGCTGTCCCAGGATCATGCTGCTGTGCACCCCAGGGGGTCAGGGTTGCCAACCATCCATAAATTCACAGACAGTTTGTAAATTTCAACCAATTTACAGACTGTCCATAAATGTCTGTTACAGACACCCATAAAAAGTTTGGCCATGGCCAAGCTTTGGAGCTGCTCATGCAAGTGATTAAATAATGTGGAATTCAGCTTTAATGGAAGATTGTTTGCCAATAATCTTCCCCTCTCTACCTTTCTACCTCTCTACCTTCTTCTGATATCTTTCTTAGCTCTAATTTAGGGTGGAAATATAGGGTATTACAGACTTGTACTACCAATAAAATGAAGAGAAGGATGTTTGCAGTGTCTTTTTGGAAACCTATATATAATTACTGAGGATTGCAACCTACTGATTGGGTCAAAAGGGTCAATGTAATCTGGTAGGTTGTTTGAAAAGCACTTCAACTATTGTGGTAATGACATGATTTCACATCTTAAAACATTGAAAGAGTTTGAAAGTTTTGTGTAGGAGTGTGGATTCGTTTGAGTATCAGGTCAAAAAAGGAGTTATAAAAGGTGTAGGTTGAAATGAAGAGGTTGTAAGCATGCAATCTATATTACAAATGTTCATTCATTAAGAAACACGCAAGATACTTATGATTTTTCTACCAAACATAATAATTTTTTTTCTCACCAGGTTTAAATTATCTTGTGAACAGGGCATAATTTATCTTAAGGCCATCATGATCCAGAGTCTAGAGAAGTAAAGAGAACATCAGTGAAAAATAAATATTTGCAATTTGTATTGCCTTGTTAGGCTACCTCTAGACAAGTATGTCTACACCAAGAACCAAAACTAACCAAAACTAAAAGCTGGTAGACAGCGGGTGTTGGAATTTCTCAGAGCATTCACAAGGTTTTCCATTGCTTAGGCAACACACCCTATTTTTCTGAAGGCTTTTATTGATGGTCTGTAGAATCAACCCAATCCATGAATAAACCTGCAAATAAGGACGACAGAGTGCCTCAGTTAGTAGCACCTAATGGTTGTTAATTTGAATGGCTGATAAGTAGTAGTTTTTTTACTTTGAATAGAAAAGGGAACCTATTACCTCAACAGTACAAAAATTGGTCCCTATTACAATTCAGATAATACTCCTATTGCAGCTATGTATTGTCACCACAAGCAGTGGTGACAATAGAAACATTTATCTTGAGCTTGCTAACTCCTCATGGAAGACCAGAAACTCAAGGCTAGATCACTTGAAAACCTTTGGTGGGAGCACAGCTGACAATGGCATACTCCTCAGGGAGAAGGGAACCCAAACATTGGTTACATCGCAGTTTTTAACCCACTATCTGCTCCAGGGCATCAGGGAAATAACAGCACAGATCTATCTCTTCTGCTTGAATAGTGCTGGCCAGTGGCCAGACCTGAATCTGTAGCTTGCATCTAACTGTGTCTGTTTGTCCTATACATATGGGGTTGATTTACTAAAGGCAAAGAGACTGTGCACTTTCCAAAGTGCAGTTGCATCTGCAAGTGTGGTTGCTCCAGTGTTTAGTAAATAAGGTAAAGCTTCACTATGCAAATAATACTCAATCATGTACAAGGAAAATAAAAGAAAGACCATTTTTGCTTGCACATGATTGGATGATGGAAGTCAGCAGAGCTTCTGCTCATTTACTGAGCTCTGCTCATTTACTGTGCAATGCCTCCTTGCACATTCTATTTGCCTTTAGTAAACAAACCCCTACATTTCCATTACAGTATGTAATAAACAAGTAAGCGTTTGGCATTCTACACAGTAGAGTAGGGACTGGCCAGAGAGAGAGATCATTCGACTCGTACATGTATTACATGTATGGAAACCAAGAATCCCTGATTTTATGCAAACTATTTCTGGTATTATGTAAGGGTGAACACCAATGTGCAGAAGGTTATTTTTTTATGTAAAAAAATATAATAATATTTTTTATGTAAAAAATATATTAAAAGGGTAACAATTGCAAATCTGGAGTCAAATTTTTTTGGGGTTGTCCTACCAGGATTCTGCAAATAAAAAGATGATTACTTTTAATAAAATTAAATTGCAGTGATATTGCAAAGAGGAAGTACAGTGAACATTTGCCAAAAATAAGTTCAGGAAATAAAGACAAAAGACATTAGCTATATTTGTTTTTGGGGAGGAAACTTTGAATGCAAGAAGTTTAGCAAAATATGATGAATGTAAAAAAACAAACAGATAAATTAATATTATATGAAGGTTGTAATTACTAAGGATTCAGCAATTTGCAATGTAAATGTTCAGTTCAGTTACGCTTTGCCAATAAAACCTGGAAGCTGATTGGTTTCTGTGCAGAGTTGCACCAGATTTTGCACTCTTCAGTTTTAGTAAATAACCCCCATAGTATTACTGGTAGATCAACAGGTATTTTCTGTCATTTCAGCATTTGTAAAGGGGTACTACATGGTGAAATGTGCGTGTAATACTAAGATGTAATAAAACATTGTAAAAACAGCGCTACCAGGAAAGTGATAAAAATAATAAATGCAAAAATAAACAATATAGTTCATAAATATAAAGAGCCCTTAGTGATAGAAAATATGTGTATATATATATATATATATATATATATATATATATATATATATATCAATAAATATAAAGTGCAATATATCCAAGATGCTTAAGTACTAAAGTGAATTGGTGCAAAATAAAGTGCAGTCCAAACATTATAAGTCCACTTAAATATCAAGTAAAGTGCTGGACAAAAAGCGCATGATACACTCATATGTGGATTCTACAAAGCTCTGTCTTATATATTTACATTTGTAAGTAGCTTTTTTAATGCTTATAATTAGTGTTGAGCGAACATGGACTGTATTATTCGTGTTTGTACCGAATAATTGGATTTTTGTTACCCGAACACGGACCCGAAAACTTTACTGTATGTTCGGGTTTAAAATCCGTGTTCAGTCATTTTATTTCCTGTTTTGTATGTAATGGCGCGCTTTTAATGGCGGGCTTTCAACAGCCAATCAACAAGCGTTTAACTGGTGTGCGCCATAACAGCCATGCCTACTAATGTATTAGTAGCTGTGATTGGCCATCTGAAGCATGTGACCATGTCTTTATAAGTTCGAGAGCCCCAGCACGCCGCGTCATTCTGCTGTAGTTTAGGGACAGAGCACACATCATACGTGCTGGCTGCTGATTAGGGACAGACAGTGATTCTGTGAAAAATTGTGTCCAAAAAGAATGCAGGGACAGGTCGGAGTGCAGGCAGGGAAAGTTATTAGAGCATTTTAGGGCGAGGCTGGAGATAAGGCAGGGTCAGTCTTCTACATCGATTTTGCTGTGTGGGGGGTGGTGCAGTGAACGATCTTATTGAGCATATTAGGGCCAGGCTGGAGATTAGGCAGGGACAGTCTACATCGATTTTGCTGTGTGGGGGGTGGTGCAGTGAACAATCTTTTTGCCCTCACTTGAGCCCACTGAGGAGGAGGGAGAAAAAAAATCTATTTTTATCAGTCTGTTGTGTGCAGCATTCAGCTATATTTCACTACAGATTGCTGTTCTAATCTGCTATTAAAAAAATAATTTCAAGGGGAATTTTTTTTAAGAGCACTTGCCATGCTCTTAACTACATTTTGCTGCCATTTGCAGCACTCTAGCCCTTTCCATTGGTGTTTTAGAGCCATTTTAGTGCCTGAAATTTTGGGTCCCCATTGGCTTCAATGGGGTTCGGTGTCCGGGTAAAGTTCGGAAAAAGTCCGGCACACGGACCCGGACTTTTTTTTCAAGTTCGGCCGAACCCGCCGAACACGGACATCCAGGTGTCCGCTCAACTCTACTTATAATTTAAATAAACTTTTGCGGGCTTCACTATGTCTGGCTCCTTCCCTTCCTTTTGAGTGCCTAACCGAGAGGTTGGAGGCTTGTTTTGGCAGTGTGCTGATCCATCCATCCCCTGGGCCATTTTGGAGAATCACTGCTTCTTGAGGCTTAATTATTCCCAGTATCTGGTGAGTGGATCCCCAAAAGGGTCGTTTGGAACACTTGTCACTGTGTGGAGCACTTCAAGCACTTTTTGTCCAGCACTTTACTTGATATTTAAGTGGACTTATAATTTTTGGACTGCACTTTATTTTGCACCAATTCACTTTAGTACTTAAGCATCTTGGATATATTGCACTTAATATTTATTGATATATATATATATATATATATATATATATATATATATATATATATATATACACACATTTTCTTTTTTTTTTCCAAAAACATATTTTCTATCACTAAGTGCACTTTATATTTATGAACTATATTGTTTATTTTTGTATTTATTATTTTTATCACTTTCCTGGTAGCGCTGTTTTTACAATGTTTTATTCTATCTTGGTTTTTACCTGAGTGAGCAGCAGCTTCAGGTAGCACTGGTTTACACATTAGCGCAGGTTTTAAGTTAATATTTTTAAATACTAAGATGTACTCCATAGGTTTTTTTCATATGGGTATACACTTTAAAGGGGAACCAAAATATTTTTTTTTTCTTACATCAATTCCTTTTTGGCCACCATTTTACACTTTTGACAAAATCCATTATCAGAAATGGTATAATAAAAATAATTTGGGGAAACTACAAAGTAGAACTGTATGACTTGTAACAATCCAGGTAAAGCAGAATCACCATCTTCAGTTATTTTGTATATGTAGTTCAGTTGGGCTACATTTTTTGCTGCCTTTAGCAAATATGATTTTAATTTTATGCTACTGAGTGGGACATACATGTAGACAAAAGTGGCACAGTCTCAAATCTAATGGTAGAGAAAGGCTAATTAAAACCCAGAGGACCCTGGTTGAAAACTTAGACCCTCTCATTTCTAACTAACAAACAAAAAAACCTTTTAAAGGTCCTGTTCTTCTTTTGTTAAATAGGCTACGCCATAGACACAGCCAGATTCATAGTTTCACAGTTGGAGAGGTTGAATAAAGATACCAGTCCATCCAGTTCAACCTGCGTGGGTGTATATTTATGTATCTACCACTTCCTTTATCCCTGTATATTGTGTTCAATAAGACATCCATCTAAAAGTTTTTTTTAAATTAGTGACAGTTTCTTCTGAAACCACCAATTGTGGAAGGGAGTTCCATATTTTTTATTTTTACCACTCAAACAGAAAAAAAACATACACAGTTTAAGGTTACACCATTACTCGACAAACTTCATTAAGTGGCCATGTGTTTTCTTGAGTGACCGGAGACTGAATAGTTTCCTCCCAATGTTGGAATCACGATTAAGATATTTGTATATTGCTATCATATCCCCTCTTACTGAAAGCCCACTGGCGACTGATGACTTTAACGAGCTTTGTGGAAGAAGCCCTTCCAAATGCTTGCCAGGGTACCCTGAATCTCTGAAAGTACAGAGTTTGAAACTGAACTGGGGTATGAAGGGGAGTTAAAAATAATGAGCTTAAAGAGGAGTTCTGCGCCCCCCCAACCAAAAGATTAAAGGTCAACAGCTACAAATACTGTAGCTGCTGACTTTATAGTAGGACACTTACCTGTCCAGGGATCCCGCAATGTCAGCACCCCAGCTGCCAAGTGCCTCCTGCCACCATTCATTGTAGGAGGAACCGGCAGTGACGTCTTGCATCTTCACAGCCGGTTCCCTACTGCACGCTGCACTTTGTGAATGGCCCAGCGGCGGAGGAAGGAGGAGGGGGCCGAACATTGGAGCACCGCAGTGAGGAATTCCGGAAGTGGGGGTGGGTACCCGTCAAAAACAAGTAGTCCCTCCCCCCAAAAGGTGCCAAATATGAGGAAGCAAACAAGCAGAGGTTTGTCTTTTGGGTGGAGCTCCATTTCAACTTGCCATTGGCATTAGAACTATGATTGTGAAAACTGAAATTAAGCTAAAATGCAATATCGTTCACTGACAAGCCAGTTGCCTATTGTTTGTAAACATGAAATTTACTGTAATGTGAAAAAGTTTGGTGACTCCTGTACAACAAAAGCTATATATGATGTACCACCCTCCTAGGTAGGTGCTAGGTAAAAGCATCTTCTGTTCCTTCTGCTTATCAGGGGAGCCTGATCTATTAGGTTACCTTTTGCATGTTTCCAAATGGGATTCACTGGGTCTGAGGGAGTGTCCCCACTGCATTCAATAGGGGAGCCAGTGGAGCCAGTTGGACAGTGGAGGAAACCCAGCCAGTGACATATAGGCTTTTGTGAAAATCCCAGTGGGAGGGCACTCCTGCAGTGCATCCTGGGATTGCTCATAAAAGCCAAGGGGACATGTGACAGGGTGTCTTTGGCGGAAAGCAGAGTACCAGGAGGAGGCTGACGGCTGTCTCTCCTCCTGCTATATGAGGAAAGTGGTCATAGGCAGTCGGCCTAGTAAACCAGGTGTGGGGCTGAGCTGCAGAGGATCCAGTAAAGCGGACAGTCATGCTGCTGGAAGAGTCTTCTGGGAAAAACATTACCACGGACTTGCCAAAGGGTCTGCCCAGGAAGGGGGACAACTCCAGTGAAGTCAGAGGATCAAGGGGTCAGCTCACACAGAGTGTCAGAGTAAAGGGGTGCCATATAGAACCCTGAAGAGTAGGAACAAAGGGGGTGCCAAGTAGGACCCTGAAGAGTGATTCACAAAACAGTGCAGTTCATTTAAAATCTGCTTCACTGAAGTGGCAAGCAGAAGCAGCGGCCTTGCAGCATCCATTGTTAATCAGAAGTCCCAGTAATTTTGCATAGTTATTCAGTTGGAGTGTCCCACTCATCTCTTCTCCTATCACAGTTCTAAAATAAATCAACAAAAACCCAAACCCTGGACTGTTTTCTGACTGAGCAAAGCACTTAGAATATGCTCAATTGTCAAGTTGTTGCTATAGGTAACCCAGGGGAACCCGTAACCAGCAGCTCCCAAGGGAGTAGTGCTACAATACACACCCACATGTTTGCAACTCTTAGATCTGGGTTCCCAAGTTATGGCAATCTTTTCTAGATGCCATTGCACTTTGGGTGAAATTATGCTTTAATGTATACCTCAAAAGGGGAATTTCCGCTTTAGGTTCTCCTTCCCCTTCATCCTCTTCTGCCACATTTGGCATGTCGTTGGCATGTCATTTTTTTTTTTTTTGGGGGGGGGGAGTGGCAACCTAGTTTTGAAAGGTACCTACTCCCATTTTCTCCAGGATCGTCTAGGGACAGAGGGGAGGAGGTGACAAAAGGGACAGAGGGCGGTGACAGGGACAGAGGGGGGTGATGACAGGGACGGGGGGGTGACAGGAACAGAGGGGATTATGACAGGGACAGAGGGGGTGATGACAGGGACAGAGGGGGGGGGTGACAGGGACAGAGGGGGGGTGACAGGGTAGGGAGGAGTAAGTCCGGTTACAGTGCTCATCTTACTCACTCAGTTCACCATTTTTGTTGAAAATGTAATCTTTATTTTGCATAAAAGATATACAAAAAACAATACTTTTGTCGGGGTACATTCTCCCCTGTACTGCGACGCAGCACATAAATACACTACATTACAATACATTTCCGGTCATACTAATAAATACATTCAATCACATACATTCATTCTGCGGTATGATGCCTGATGTGTTGTGCGGAGTAAGGATACCCCGTGCCATCACATCATGCATGACGCCGCAATACCCCTAAAGCATGAAACTGAAAAATACGTTATCTATACGTTGCATTCCTTAAACGATGTCAAATAATAAACATTTCAAAAAAGCAACAGGTGTGATGGGGGGGTGGGAGAGTGGGGGTAGGGGAGGGGGAATGAAATCACAGGCCCGAAGCTTTATTGAATGGACAAAGACACACAAGGGAGAGTGGGGGAAGGGGAAATCTTCAGACCTCCTCTTCCTCCATGAGATCCATCAGGTTATAGTCTCTGAGCAGACTGTGGATCAGTCTGCGACAGTCCTCAATGGACATCCTCTCCCTCTGGTGGATAAGGCGCTTTCTGGCGCACCATAAAGCGTCCTTAAAGCAACACAACACCCGCCAGGCGTTGTCAATGTCCTCTTGGGAAAAAAGTCCCATGAAAAAGTCCATTCAGCACAGCAAAATGTGTGATGGCAGTCTGTGGAACAAAGTCTCTCAGTTCAAGTTCCAAGGCCCTCAACAGGCTCTGTGCAAATGAGCACTCCCAGAAAACGTGAAATGACGTTTCCTCATGGATGATACAAAAGGGGCAGTGCCTGTATCTGCACAAGTTTCTGGCATGCATAAATGTCCTGAGTGGCAAACCCCCCTGGACAGCCATCCACGCCAGATCTTTATGCCTGTTGGGGAGTCCCTTTGAAGAAACATTCCTCCAGACCACTTTGCAAGTGGCTGAAGGGAGGCCTGGAACAGTCTCAGCAATGTCCGATGCTCTGATCAACTTGTAGATAGTTCACCATCATGTAGCTGCTGGCTGCTAATGAAACTTTCCTGCCCACACATCTCCTTCACAGACAGCACGCACGGGTTGTACTGAGTGTGTGGGTGGGCTCAGGGAGAGAGAGAGGGGGGGGGGCGGGAGAAGGAAGAGCAGATGCAGCCTCTCCCATTCCTGGAGGGGGGGGGGGCTGTTCACTGGGCTATGAAACACACACACACAGCCTTGTGACAGGGGAGGCAGGCTGAATGGAGGAGCTGCATATTCCACCTACAGTACAGCCCTGTTTTTACTCACCCTGCTCATCAATCCACTTGCAAAATGTGAGCAGGCGAGTGGAATTTTTGAGGGCTGGGCTAGTCAATATATCATTTACCACCCCTTTCCTTTTCTAAATGAACATAGTAAACACACTCAATCACTGCGTACATTCATAACTGAACCATAATAAACTGTGTTTACAATGCTTCATTTTGGGAATGAACAGGAAGCCACTCAGCACAGAACACTATTCTGTTCATTCAATATCCAGAGCAGCTGAAGCTGCAGAGAAAGGCATGTGTGTTTGAGCTTTGGGGTGCACACCCTAAGGTAATAGGCTGCACACACCTCTGTATATTAAAATTCAAAGTG
The DNA here is from genome assembly GCF_965119305.1 of Pelophylax lessonae. Lineage (NCBI taxonomy): Eukaryota > Metazoa > Chordata > Amphibia > Anura > Ranidae > Pelophylax > Pelophylax lessonae. The sequence continues at coordinate 329,076,031 of NC_138771.1, read as the reverse complement.
CAGCCCTTTGTTATAGCCTACCTTTTTTCTCTTTTCAATATTTCAATATGAAAATGTGGCCAGCACACTGTGTGGTGTGTTACATATATCTTTGTGTTTGTATGTATACATATACTGTGACCAATTAGCAGACAACCAAACTGTCTTATTTACTTATGGATTTGTAGGAAACCAACACAAGCACAGTGATAAAATATAACTGCCATCAAATAGTGTGGGAACACAAATGTCGCAGGTACGAACTATCTATCCACTGTGCTGCTCATAGAATTTTTCGCACCACTGTAGTTGCAACCTTGTAACTGTCTCTATGTTATCTTAGAGACAGGTACACATTAATAGGAAACATTCTGCTAACTATTACATTCTGGATAAGCCTGTTTTTGAAAATGCTTTGCTATTTGGAGCTACCTCACATATGCAATGCCTGTGAATAGCAAAGTACTGTTTCAATCCGCCTGCATGTCCCCTGAGTGAGTACTGATAACTTTATCGGGCCTGATGTTCTGCGCATCTAAGCCTCTCTCTACTGATGCCAGGAATCCTTCTATGGAAAGAAAAAAAATTGTGCCAGTGGAAGAGAAAAAAAAAAAAACTCTGTAAAACAAAAGACACACAAAATAAATAAATAAAACAGAAGTCAATTTTTATGGACTACTGCTGAAAGATAGACAGATAAATACCATTCTACAGCTTAGCATTAGATAGAGAACAGAAAGTGCTCACAAAGCAAAGTCTCTGCTTAGAGCAGGCAGCAGACATAATAATCTTTCCATTAATCTGCAGAACATTGCATAATCAAAGCTCAGCGGCCTTAGAACGCCATTAGGACACCTAAAATAGTGCATTTCTATTATCTGACTTCAGTTTATCTGCATTTTCACGCAGACGTATAACTCCCTAAAATAAACATTAAGCTGTATCCTTTTACACCACACTTCCTCAAAAAAGCAATTATTTTATTAATTTGTTTTCTATGTCCCTTAAAATAGGATTAATACTTTCCTGCAATTTTTCAATGCTTTTTCAATTTTTCTTGTTTTAGGTTTCATGGAGCTATTTTAATAACTGCTGGGAAAAATTGCAGACTGTCTCATTATGTTCTAGGGTGAGGCTATATTTGATTCAAAAAGGCTATGGCTCTTTCACTTTATATCAACATGGGCTGTTTTCTGATCTGTAGAGTCCAGACTGCAAAATTTGACAAGCAGATACAATATATTACCAAAAGTATTGGGGCGCCTGCCTTTACACGCACATGAACTTTAATGGCACCCCAGTCTTAGTCCGTAGGGTTCAATATTGAGTTGACCAACCCTTTGCAGCTATAACAGCTTCTACTCTTCAGGAAAGGCAGTCCACAAGGTTTGGAGTGTCTCTATGGGAATGTTTGACCATTCTTCCAGAAGCGTATTTGTGAGGTCAGGCACTGATGTTGGAGACTCACAGGCCAGTCAAATTTCTCCACCCTAAACTCCCTTATCCATGTCTTTATGGACCTTGCTTTGTGTGCTAGTCCAAATCATTTTGTGGAGGGGGGAATGTGGTATGGGCTACTTTTTAGGGGTTGGGCTTGACCCCTTAATTCCAATGAAGGGAACTCCTAAGGCGTCAGATACCAGGATATTTTGGACAATTTCATGCTCCCAACAGTGAGTTTGGGGTGGAGGAACTAGACTGACATGGACAGAGTTCAACCCAATAGAACACCTTTGAGATGAATTAGAGCAGAGACTGCAAGCCAGGCCTTCTCTTCAACATCAGTGCCTAACCTCACGAATGTGCTTCTTGAAAAATGGTCAAACATTTCCATAGACGCACTCCTAAACCTCGTGGACAGCCTTCCAGAAGAAGCTGTTTTAGCTGCAAAGGATGGGCCAACTCAAAACTGAACCCAACAGGCGTCCCAATACTTTTGGTAATATAGTGTATGCTACTTCTAAAATATTGACATCAGAGATTCAAAGACGTACTTTGGTTCTTTGGATTTGAGAAGAATAATCTGCTGTAGTTTCATCTGCTTTTTGTGTTAGAAAAGTACATAATCTTTAAACATTTAAATTGTGATTTCCAAAAGTGTAATCCATTAGAAATGACATGTGCAATTGTTAAAAAAAAAAAAAAGAAATGAGGGCTAGGAGGCTTAAGAAGAGGAGTAACCAAAATTCTTGTTAAACACTCATTATCAAAGCGAACCCTCTGCAAAGGCAAACAAAAAAAGAAAAACAGTATAATAGGTCAATAACTATTCAAATAAACTTCAATAACAGCTGCAAGGTTAGTTCAAACAGGATTCAAACTGAACACAGACAAATTCATCCATCCCAGTTCACCACCCTTCAGTTTTCCCATTTCCATGGGTTTGTTTATAAAGGTCTATGATATCTGATGAGCAAATCACAGGAGATTATGCTCTTTAAAGTAAATGTACCAAGTGCAGCCTAAAACAATATGTCCTATATGATTTTAATATTTTTTTAAAAATACATGTTTTCACGTTTTCCTGTGTTGCATTCCAGTGCTGCTGATCTCCTGCAGCCAAATGACAGCAAATTCTTGTTTACTTGCATGCACTTCTGTAATGCAAAAAACTTACAAACACTGCACTTCAGTCAAGTGCAGATTATCAGCGTTCTCAGTACACAGCTAGACTGTAAGGATGGCCACGGGTGATGTCACACGTTGCTCCTCTCCAATACGCGTTACATCCTTGTTGGGACTTCGTCAGTGGGAACCGACTGAAGTACAGTGTTTGTAAGTTTTTTACTATTGTTTAATTAAAGCTTGAATATATGCAGAGAGCACTAGATGTCATTTTATTTATTCCATAAACCACAGACGGATTTTTCACTGCAATATTGTATGCCGATTGGAGAATTTCTGACTCCATAGGGGAAGGCGCATTGAGACCAGTCCGGTCATTTGAAGGAGGTGAGAGGCTGTGTGTGATTATGGTGGAAGAATCCTCACAAGCGGCACGTACATGTCTTAATTACAAGCACCTATTCAAAGTGTTCATGATCATGAGGATCATTTGAGATGGACTTTTATGATTATATTATTTTATGAATTTAGGTTTGGTAGATTCTTGCGCTGCACTATTCTATTTTAGTACATTTAATTACTCCCAATTAACACAACTGAGACCTCAACTAGGTGAACATGTGAACAAAAAAGTAGGAGTACAAATAGGCGAATATGCATTAGTGAATTCCGAATCGGCATAGTCACTGGTCCATAACTGGCAATTGCCGAGTTTCCTATATGAAACTGCACTGCAGTATTTAGCTATGATCATGTGTGTACATGTATGTAATTAAATATAGGGTGTGCTCTACCTTGTGTGTGGCTTTTTATTTATATTACAATTATTGTGCATAGTTTGTATTCTTTTTTTGATAACGAATGCTGTTCTGAAGGATTATTGCAGAGTAATGTCTGCTATTCCATTTAGCATTTACAGTTACATATCTGTTTTATGTTCATTTTTTTATGTTAATTTATTTTTCAGGAGACTATATAGTTCTAATTATCCGTGTTTGCTTAGTGGTCTGTGCTCATGAGTAAAATGCTTTTACATCATGAGTTCAAATCCCAACCATTCTAACATCCTGCGCGTTCTCTTGTGTTTGATTATTTTATTTCCACACAATAACATTTTTGCTAAATAACATATTATTGCATGCAATTGAGCATGTAAATTATGGAAACAACCATTCTGATGTGGCAGTGGCAGTGGCAACTAGGTGTTCACCTATTTTCAGCATACTCTGCTTTTTAAAATGTATGCAGGTGATACCATGCTTGGGATTAGAACCCACGGTCTGAGTCTTTCTAGGTAGGAGTGCTATCGAGTAAGCCATTGCAATGAGTACAATTATTGCACTGAGAATATACAGTAGTACCATGATTAACTGATTCTTTTGCTGATATTTATATTATTATCATTGATGTAAGAGTTATATCTCTATTCTATATATGTCAAATTTTTTTATGTCTAATTTGTATTTTATGAAAATAGCTGTTTAGCAGGGAATGATACGCCTGCACCGGAAGTGATGAGCAGGGCCGGTGCAGGCGCATTGACTCCTGGGAGCGATGACGCTCATCTCCCAGGAGTCAATGCAAGCAGGAAGAGACGGCATGGGCCGCGGCCGCAGAGGGAGGAAGAGGAAGGAAGGTAAGTATATTTTCTTTAATAACAAGGTAAGTAAATCAAAAAAAAATTGAAGTTATCCAAATCTTTTTCAGCTACATTACAGAAAGTCGATTTTGAGGCCGGAACTCCGCTTTAAGTACTCACACCTGTTGAACAGGAACAGACACTCTTCGCAAATGAAAGAATGCATCAGCTATATAAGCATCTGTATCTGTGCAGTGTATAAAGGAAAAGTTCAAATGTCTAAGTCTCTGGCCATAATCAGTGATACCAAAAACAAAACAATTCAAGTTGTAATTTGTTTGGCATGTGGAGGGTACAAAGCAGGAAATGTAAACTTTGTAAAGGCTGCTTCACACAAATTGTTGACAAGCACATACGTCATCAGCATCCAACATTTAAATATGGGTGCAGGATCACACCATACTTACAAATCCATATCTGACCAAAAATAACTGTTCTTTGTTTCCATTATGTGAAACCCATCAGAAATATAATACATTGTGAAAAAGAAGCTATAACACCAAAACAGTGGAAGAACCTCTAACCAGATAGTGGCATGCTTGAGATTCGAACCAATGACCCCAGGGCTACAAGGCAGAGGTGCTAATCAGTTAGCTACTGGGCTGCCACATGCGCATAGCCTCCATCTCTGTGGTGTTAAACAGTCCTAAGTCCCTGGGGTGCAAATAGTTAATCAATGCAGATGTACCCTGGAAGTCGTGTTTGCCATTGATCAACCTGTTTCTGTTATATACCGTCTGGTTCCAATCTATCTATCTCAAGTATGTTAACAAAATATATATATTTATCTTTATATATCTATATATACACTGCTCCTAAAAATTAAAGGAACACTTTGAAAACACATCAGATCTAAATGGAGAAAAATATCACGCTGGATATCTATACTGATATGGACTGGGTAATGTGTTAGGAATCAAAGGATGCCACATCATTTGATGGAAATTAAAATGATCCATCTACAGAGGGTTGAGTTCAAAGGCATCCTGAAAATCAAAGTGAAAAAATTATGCTGCAGGCTAGTCCATTTTGCTGAAATTTCATTGCAGCAACTCAAAATGGTAGTTTGTATGGCCCCATGTACTTGTATGCATGCCTGACAATGTTGGGGCATGCTCTTAATGAGACGACGGATGGCGTCCTATAGTATTTCTTCCCAGATCTGGACCAGAGCATCAATGAGCTCCTGAACAGACTGAGGTGCAACCTGACGATGTGCCAGGGGTGTTCTATTGGATTTAGGTCAGGTGAATATGAGAGCTATTTAATGGTATAAATTCCTTCATCTTTCAGGAAATCGCTGCACACTCTCTTCACATGAGGCCAGGCATTGTCACACACCAGCAGGCACCCAGGACCCACTGCACCAGCGTAGGGTCTGACAATAGGTCCAAGGATTTCATACCTATACCTAATGGCAGTCAAGGTGTCATTGTTTAGCCTGTAGAAATCTGTGCGTCCCTCCATGGATATGCCTCTCCAGACCATCACTGACCCACCACCAAACCGGTCATCCCGAATGATGTTACAGGCAGTATAATGTTCTCCATGGCTTCTCCAGACCCTTTCACGACTGTCACATGTGCTCAGGGTGAACCTGCTCTAATCTGTGAAAAGCACAGGGCACCAGTGGCGGACCTGCCAATTCTGTTGTTAAATGGCAAATGCCAATCAAGCGCCACAGTGCCGGGCAATGAGCACAGGGCCCACTAGAGGATGCTGGGCCTTCACGTCACTCTCATGAAGTCTGTTTCTGATTGTTTGGTCAGAGGCATTCACATCGGTGGCCGGCTAGAGGTCATTTTGTAGGGCTCTGGCAGTTCTCATCTTGTTTCTCCTTGCACAAAGGAGCAGATATCAGTCCTGCTGATGGGTTAAGGACCTTCTACAGCTCTGTCCAGCTCTCCTAGAGTAGCTGCCTGTCTCCTGGAATCTCCTGCATGCTCTTGAGACTGTGTTGGGAGACACAGAAAACCTACTGGCCATGGCATGTATTGATGTGCTATCCTGAAGGAGTTGGACTGCCTGTGCAACCTCTATAGGGTCCAGGTATCACCTCATGCTACCAGTAGTGACACTGACCCTACCCAAATGCAAAACTAATGAAAAACAGTCAAAAAAGATGAGTAAGGAGAAAAATGTCAGTGGCTTCCACCTGTAGAACGATTTTTGTTTTGCCCATTTAGTGCACCTTTTGTTATTTTAATTAACACCAAAGCAGCTGAAACTGATTAACAACCCCCTCTGCTACTTAACTGACAAGATCAATATCCTAGGAGTTTAATTGAATATATATATATACAGTATATATATATATACACCTAGCTGAAACACAAGATCTCTCTTTTACTCCCTGACAGGACAGCAGTCTGACTTGTTTACGTAGGCAGATCGCCGTTCTCTCATTCCACGAACGATCAGTGGGTCCCGGCAGACATCGCGGCTGCCGGACCCGCTGATTGGCTCCCTCTCTGTCCAATCACAGCGGGAGCGGCGCTCCGGCAGAGCACGTACATATGTCCCCTACATCTCATACGTGATTTTGTGCAGCCGGGCTGCCCTGCCGCAATATAGATGCTGTAGACAGTCGGGAAGTGGTTAAAGCTAATTTAATTGAATTTATATTTTGGTTCTGGCAGCCCAGTACTGCAAGTTCTTTTTCTGAATGCAAGTAAAAATTAAACAATTCAAAAAAATACTCTGACTTTTAACCTATCCTTAGAATTCAATTTAACCTCAACATTTAACCCAAATCCTTACTCTTAACCTAGTGCCTAAAATGTAACCTTAACATTAACATAACCCCTAAATGACCTTATGTATCTCATCAGATATCTGAAATATCACCACCAAAAACAATTTGAACCAAAACTTTGTCCTTATATCTCTTGGGGATCTCAATTGATGAGGTATTTAAATATCTTCACCTGAATTCCTGAATATTTCTAACTGTCATTATGATTTCAAATGGCGGTGTCAAACTCTCTTCATAGACTACAGTGTAATTTAGAATAAACAGTTAACTAGAGAATTCAGCTAAACTAATGTGACACTTTTGTTAAATCGTTGTAAAAGGGTTTGTATGTAAAGTATCTGACTGTGAAGGAACATGTTATAATTTGTACTTTGGAGAGATAACAAACTTGCATTAGACTCAATGATGCCCTAGAAAAGGGGTCTTTTTAACCTTTAAGAAATATTTTCTAATTCTAAGGTTTGTAGCGGCTCATTATTGCTAGACATTGAGTTAAATTATCAGCCTTTTGAAAGTAAGACAATGTCAGAAAAGGATTGTCTGTCCCAAATATTAACCCTTACGAATAACCAGTGAAATGACTTGCCTTAGGTCATACACAGAGATGAAACAAATACTCCTACATAAGTTGTACCTGTTTATCTACACAGTTTAGGAGATATTCACCCTGCATGCAGCGGCTGATATCAGAGGCGCATGCGCTCAGGAAGGTCTGGCGTATCGTGCTCCTTGCGAGAACAGGAGTGACGTCATCGTGGCTCCAGCCACTCACAGCACCGGAGCCCACGAACCCAGAAGAAACTCTGGGGGAACATGTCAGCCCCCTCAGCAGTGACTGGGCTCTGATGCAGGGGCTTCATTCTAAGGTAAGTATTTTATAATGTGATGCATACTAGCATATTATGCTGGTGTTCTGCAGGTTTTTTTTCTTTTGTTTTTGTTTTTTTTTCCATCGGTTTTCTATCGCTTTAATTGAGACAAGTGCACACTATAGAGGGATATGCTTTGTTCATATTTCATGGCTGTGGTTTACAACCACTTTAACCCCCAAATTGCATTGGTGTGCAGATGCGAAACACACATGAATAGGCATAATTAGCATGCTCCATCAAAGTTTGCCCCTCCTAGCAATTGAGGAAGACATTCTCTGCTAATGGAGAAAGGGGAAGAGCCAGTACTGCCCCTAGCTCTTCACATTTTTCTAGTAACAGAGTGCCATCCTTGGTCAACTGGCCTGGCAATGTAGAGTTGCAAGAACCAGCAGTACACATTAAAAGGGGCAGTGCTGCTGAGCCTCCCGGATGGGCTTTAGAATTGTACATAGAGGTTAAATTATGTGCTCTTGCAGCTTTGCTCTATAAGGCATATATGGAATGCAATAGACACAAAATACTAGGTGACTGTACTAAAGACCCCTCAGGGGATTGTGGATGGCTCAATTTCTTCTTTGGTAACCAAATGGCTGTATGACTGTGCATATTTAAACTTTATGTATCCTAGAAATACTTTAAACCTATTTTAGCATTGCACCGCTCACTGTTATTCAAATTGCATTCAGCGTTACTATTCATTGAAGTCAGTGTTACCATTCTGTGCATTCAGTGTTACCTTTCACAAAAGTTTATTTTTGCAATTCGTTTCCTAATCTTTTCATACCTCCTAACTATCTGTGATGGAATAGAGCAAGTACTTTTAGCACAAAGTATGTAGGCAAAAGACATACCCCTGCCATGAACCATGTTGAATTATGCAAAAAGGGAGAAACAATTCAGGAGGAAAGATGCATTTTTTCCAAAAAGAGGACAGTCTCTCCAAATCATGGACAGTTGGGAACTATAGCCATCAGTTTCACCATATATATGAACCCCTTAATGTCGCCACCTCCTGGTCGTTTAGGAGGTTTCTGATGCCGGGATGTGGAGCAGGGTTTCTGATCATATGACCGCCGTGATTGGCTGTCACAGCTTTCACATGATCAGAAAGCTCCTGATCGCATGTAGAGATCGTGAGCTTTCCATTATCTGCCGGTAACTGTGCCAGGAGTGCGTAGGGTGCACACTTTTGCCACAGCTTTTCTTACATTCAAGTACGCATATAGGCAGCCGCTCGGCATTAGGTCCCACATGCCGAGAGGCTGCATATACTGTATGCGTTTGGCCATCGTGAAGAGGTTAAAAATATACGTACATTACACTTAAGTGCAGATACATCTCCTTTACATAAAATAACTGCTGTTTTGCAGTGTGTTATAGGGTGTTGCTTATATGTACTGTAAAGCTTTATCCTTTATTACTGCCCGAGAACATTCCCAATAATGCCTGCCAAAATAGTTATCAGTGTGCATGTGGCTGATGGAAATGATGATGTAATTCAAGGTCAGACAGAGTTGATCTTGGACCCTTATCTACAGGATGACTGTCCTGTGGCACCAAATCCTATCGCTGACCACCCCCACCTCCCTTACAATATTGTACATGGTTTCACAGTAACTGCTTGTGTAAGCTTTACATAACAAGTCAGTAGAGTCTGTATAATGTAATAAAAGTCAAATGCTGTATTTGTCATAAAATCGACCAATGTGCTTTACTTAATGTGAACTATTGGGATACTCTGTGCATGTGATTTTTTTTCCTAGAGTTTTCCAAATCATTATTTTTTAAAATAAATATCTTAAAGTAACATTCAAAATGTACATTACTAGTGAAAGTGCTGCGCTGCTAGTAACGTGATTAAATAATATCAATATAAATATATCATGCACCCATACCATAGCATAATAATAAAATAATATTCAAAATGAAGTGCACCATTTAGAAACAATACTACAATATTTAAACTACCGTAAATAGAGTGTTTCATAAAGTGAATATAGTCCATCAGATCAATACACAGTCCATTCCACATAAAATAATTTTATAGTGTTCAAACTTTAGTGGTTAGGTATACCCTTCACCATACTGTATATAATGGATATAACAGCCTTAATATTACCATTGCATGCTCTTTTTATGCTCTCAGAACTCTCACCTCCAAAAAGTAAAAGTTGAGCATATTTGGACACTACAGTATCCCAATTCATCAGGTTAGGACCACTTTTGCCCTCCTTTCCACAGGGGTCTCTATTAAAATCACATTGCTGTGTCTAACAGGCTCCTTTAAATTCCCTTATTTATTCATGTGGCCATTCTGCATAGCTTTTAGGTGGTCAGTCAGCTGCAAACAACTTTGTCCTGTAGACCTTCTCTCCTCCACACTGGCAGTTCCTGTTCAAGGAAATACTGCTCACTTTGTTGATGGGGCATGATTGAACTCACTAGGTTTCGTTTATTTAGTAGCACATGGGTAATACACAGTGGCATCACTAGGGGGGGGGGGGCAGAGGGGACCATGGCCCCCCAAAATTAGTCTGTGCCCCCCCATGTGCCCCCCCAATTAATTATGTGCACACAGTCAACATTGGAATGGATTCGTCTTCTGTAGTACTAGTACATACCGAGAGAGACGCCTCGCTCTGTGCGCAGCGCCTCTAGAAACACAGGACGGCCGGCGGGCGGGCCGGCGGGCGTGACACGCCAGCATAGGGAGAATGCGCGGCGCGCACCAAGCACCAGCCTGCCTCAGCCTAGGCGGCCAGGCCTAAAGCATGCGCGGGAGTGGCGTCACTTGGACAGCACTGACTGAATACTTAGTCAGCAGTCTGTCCACTGTGTGTCGGGGACTGGGACCGGACCAGACGGTTAGGTGGCGGCATGAGGCAAGGCAAGGCACAGGCAGCAAGCCAAGCAGCAGCGCCAGCACAGAGGAGTGTATGGAGGACTCTGAGGAGCCGAGGCCAAGTCAGCCACTAGGACACGAGGAGCAGGCCGGGGGCATCGGCTTAGAGGGGGCAGCCTCAGCCTGCCTGGGAGGTAAGTCACTGGAGCAGTGAGTCCACTCACTGCACATTTGCAATGCATAATACCACCCTCACACCCAACAATTGTCAATGTGGTTGTCATGCTGAGCTGACTGCTGTAAAATTCTGTCAGTATGTCAGCCCACATTGTCATTTTCAGGGGACAGGGGTGTGAGGGTGGTATAAGATGCAAATGTGCAATGGACTCACAGTGAGTCCACTGCACATTTGCATCTCATACTACCCTCACACCCCTGAAAATAACAATGTGGGCTGACATGTTGACCGAATTTATTTTACAGCTAAGCTGAACTGCTCCACTAGTGCCACCTCTAAAACCAATGTCCCCGGGCCTGCTCCTTGTGTGCTGGTTGTGTCTGGTTCCATTGCTGTGTACTGCTGCCTCGCCTTACAGGTGACTTCACTAATGCTGTCCGCATGCTCTAGGCCTTCAAATATATAGACATGAAATATTCGTGACTGATGCCCATTGTCAGGAATATTTCATGTTTATGTCTTGGCCAATTTTTCACAAATGTTTCATGTTTTATGCATTTCAAGGCCCAGAATGTGTGGACAACATCAGTGGAGTCACCGGTAAGATGAGGCAGCAGAGGAGCCAGACACAGCCAGCACACAAGGAGCGGGCCTGGGGACATCAGTTTTAGAGGTGGCAGGTAAGTGGAGCAGTGAGTCCACTGCACATTTCCTTTCTCGTACCACCCTCACGACCCTGAAAATGACAATGTGGACTGACCCGCTGGCAGAACTTTACAGTTGAACATGGCAAACATGTATACTACATGTCCATAAGTTTGCTATGTCCAGCTGTAAAATTCTGTCAGCATGTAAGTCCACATTGTCATTTAATGTTTATGCTTTTAATATCCATTGTCAGGAATATTTCATGTTTATGCATTTGACGGTCATTGTCAGGAATATTTCACGTTTATGCGTTTGATGCTTGTTGTCAGGAGTAGGGATGCACCGATCCGACTTTTTTTTTGTACCGATACCGATATCTGGCATTGTGTATCTGCCGATACCGGTACTGATCTGGAATTACACACATAAAGCATGCGGCTGCAGTACAGAGCAAAGCCGCTGCTTCATGTGTATGGCTCCTCCATTCACAGACGGAGTGCATCTGATATCACTCCGCCTGTGAGCCGGACCTATGCAGGAAGTATCGGCTTCCATCCCATACTACTTCTACACCAAGTAAGGGATGGCTGAGCCGGGACTCAGCAAAACCGGATCGTCCCGTGGATCAGTTATTTTACTGATCCCCCGATCCAACTATTGTGGCAGTATTGGCACTGATATCCGATCCTAATATCGGATCGGTGCATCCCTAGTCAGGAGTACTTCATGTGTATATGTTTGATGCACGTTGTCAGGAATATTTCATGTTTATGTGTTTGATGGCCGTTGTCAGGAATATTTCATAAAGCAAAAGTGAATTTGTAACAAGGCCTTTGGAGTGCATTATATGATAGATAGATAGATAGATAGATAGATAGATAGATAGATAGATAGATAGATAGATAGATAGATAGATAGATAGATAGATAGATAGATAGATAGATAGATAGATAGATAGATAGATAGATAGATAGATAGATAGATAGATAGATAGATAGATAGATAGATAGATAGATAGATAGATAGATATTATAAAAATTGCATTTTATAGTTGGCCCACCTACTTTTGTCCCTGTCCCCCCATGTGCCCCCCCTAAATATAAAAGCTGGAGATGCCACTGGTAATACAATACTTTCAATATGCAAAATGTAATGTATTCTCAATGTTAAATATACAGTATCTCATAAATGTGAGTACAGCCCTCACATTTTTGTAAATATTTTATTATATCTTTTCATGTGACAACACTGAAGAAATGACACTTTGCTACAATGTAAAGTAGTGAGTGTACAGCTTGTATACCAGTGTAAATTTGCTGTCCCTTCAGCATAGCTCAACACACAGGCAATAATGTCTAAATCGCTGGCAACAAATGTGAGTACACCCCAAGTCAAGTTAATGCCAAAGAGTTCAATTTTGGTCTCATCTGACCACAGAACTTTCTCCCAAATTGTTCTCTGAATCATTTAGATGTTCATTGGCATAACTGTACTTGTGCCTTCTTAAGGAGGGGGACTGGCCATGTTTGGAGGAAGAAAAAAGTTGACTATGACCCTAAGAACACCATCCCTGCAGTCAAGCACGGAGGTGAAAACATTGTGTTTTGGGGCTGTTTCTCTGCTAAAGGTACAGGCCAACTTAATGCATTGAGGGGCCGATTGATGAGGACATGTATTGTAAAATCTTGGATGAGAACCTTCTTCCTCGTGCCAGAACACTGAAGATGGGTCATAAACAGGACTTCCAGCATGACAATGACCCAAAACATACCACCAAGGCAACAAAGGAGTGGCTTAAGAAGAAGCATATTAGCCAGTCTCCAGACCTTATGTATGGCAGAAGCTAAAACTTCGAATTACCAAGCAACGGCCAAGAAACCTTAAGGATTTAGATAAGATCTGTAAAGAAAAGTGGACCAAAATCCCTCCTGATACATGTGCAAACCTGGTCACTAACTAAAAGAAACGTCTTACCACTTACCCTTGCCAACAAGGGTTTCTCCAACAACTACTAAGTCATATTTTGATTGGGGATCAAATACTTATTTTACTCACTGAACTGCAACTAAATTTATAACATTTGTATCATGTGTTTTTTCTGGATTTTTGATTAATTTTCTCTCTATCATTTAAAATACACCTATGATAAAAAATTTTAACACTTCATTTCCTTGTAAGTAGGCAAAATTACAAAATCTGCAGGGGATCAAATAATTATTTTCCCCACTGTACATGAGCTTGAGTGACAGCTGTATGGTATTTCTCAGGGGAGGTTTCTTGATGGTGACAACAGTGCAACATGCTCAAAGAGGTTCTTCGCCCTGTAAACAAAAATGTAAAAGTCAGCAGCTACGCATACTGTAGCTGCTAATTTTTAAAAACACACACTTGCTCTTTGCTGGTCTACAGGTGCAGACGCCAACAACTTAACTGTGAACACCCAACTGTGACTCCTTGCTGCTTCACAGCAGCTGCCCACTGCGCATGCATGAGCCGCATGGCACCCTGTGAATGGTTGGGGTGCTAAACTTCTGCTCTAGTCCCCGTAGCAATCTAATCAGACGTGGGAGTGAGTACCTGTCAAAATCGGATACCCACTCCTTGCCTTAAAAAAAAAGCCATTTCAAATATTGGAGAGGAGGGCGGGAAGAGGAGGAAAACAGAACTTCTCTTTTTGGATGAAGTCCTGCTTAAAACAACAAGCATAGTCTCCACTGAAAGCACATTTGACAGGATGATAATGCTAAAGAGTGATTGGAACAGAGTGCTGTCACACTGTAACAGAAAGTGCCTGAACAAGGATTTTCATGGCAGGATTGGGAGGTGTTATTTTAATGAAAGCTTCAGATTTAAAAATATTAAAAAATGCTTTTTAAATGACAGAAACATGAGTACAGAGCTTATGAGATTTTAGTTACTGAGTTATCTACTCTAAAGGAAAACAATTTTTGTTACAAATAAAAAAATACGGAAATAGCTTCCGTGCATTATTTTACATTTTCATTGTATTTAAAAATGTGCCTTTGCATTTTTATTTGAAATCAGCTGTCATTTATTAAAACACTGTAGCACCACCCCCAAAGGGACCACTTTGGAACTTTGTTTCTCTGTTCTGTGTCCTAACTCCTATAACACCCTCAGCACCTCTGATATGCCTAGTTGAATAAAAATCACCACAATATTTAAAGAGATACCAGCAAAGAAACACTTGACTTGTCAGTGAGCTAATACCAGAAACTGAGCATGAAACTGTTTAGTGATGAAGGATCTCAAAGTATTGGCATAAGCTGGAGGAGATTTGAGCATCAATGAACATACAGGAGGTAGGTTTCAACATAGTCTGCTTGACAGTAGATTCACTATGCCATAGCAACTTAGATTATAATTCTGTACCACTAGGCTGGAGTTAACATGTAAACCAGCAGGATCAGTAGTAGACAGCAAACATAAACATTAACTGTGTTGAGAATAGGGATAATGCAACTACTCAGGGTGCACCCAAGGAATGACTTGTGTGTTACCCCTGGGTGATATCTCTATACTAAGTAACCAGCAGAGGTCTCTATGAGGCAACTGTGAATAGCCAGTTTTTAGTCCTGGTTCTTCAGCTGGCTAATATTTGGGGCCTATTCAAACCCTTGGTGCACATAAGAACAGTTACAGTAGAGCCATCAGGCAGTAATGAGCTATAGGGCATCTGTGCGGTCAATCCCTAAGGGGTCAGTCTTTCTAATTGCAATAGGTCAAGGCCTTCTCATCAGTCTCAGAGATCTAGCACAGAAATCCCACTGCTGGAGAAGGAATCCTTTGCCCTGTATCAGCATGGCTCTGTACCTTAGCTCACCCAGCGACTTCACTTTTGATTGGGGGCAGCGCAAGCTTTTAGTGGTAGCAGCACAGTTTTTTATCCTTGCTCTTTCCAATGCTCCCTCTCTCTTTAAGTGGATGCACGGTGACTTGCCCAGGGCCCCAGCTCCAGCTGCCAGCACGTTCGACCCTAGGAATGTCCCCACTTCCACTTCCTGTACCAAAAATAAAAACACAGTCTCAAGCATTTCTGGGAGCTTTAGTCCATTTGGCAATAGAGGTTCATAATGATCCTTTATGCTCAGACTTTAAGCCTTATTATTCACTGTGGTCCGCTTCACAGTCCATAGACACTTACAAGCAAGTACAGTTTATGTAGATGGTGCTGTTCAGCTGGCTGCTGTGCAGAGGGTAATGGAAGTTAACAGGAGAGCTGAGAGGAGCTTTGATCCTCTAAACCTCCATAGGTGTCATCAGGGGAGCAGCAGTCCAATTGGATGCTGCTGCCCTGGCTGACCTCCTCAGCCACCTTAAGTAAGGCCAATGCTAACAAATAACACAGCCCCACTGTGCAGTAGGTGGTGCTATTCAGTTAGCTGCTGTGTAGAGTGGAATAGAGGTTGAAAGGAGCTTTGATCTTCTGAAGCCTCCATTTGTGTCATCAGGGGAGCAGCGGTCCAATTGGATGCTTCACAGACATCTTTAGTGAGGCCAAAGCTAATAAATAGTACTGTCCCACTGCGGTTGGTGCACATTTGTGAATTGGATAGTGTAGAGACAGGATCACCACTGGCTAGAGACGTGGAGGTTGCGGTGTAGGTGGAATAGTACAGGGACACTATGCTCTTAATCAGGCACTGTTTCAGTAACATAGCCTACCAAAGTGCCCTCTCAAGTACAAAGACTGCATTAAAGTACCACCAGCGCTGTTAAAAGCTGGCATACCCATGTTGCCTGTAATTTTGAGGCTCCATTGCCATAGTGTTTGGGACTGTAAGTGAACTCCTTGCTGCCATCTTCCTCATGTTAATTGACAGTTAATTACTTCTTCTTTACCAAATTGTGCCACCTTCTTTGATCTTAGTGTACCTTTACTCCTTACCGAGTACCAATCAACTGGCCCTGCCTACATGCTGCCAGCTCCCTCTGCCCCTGCTGATGGAAGATGGCAGCACATTGAAGTTCAGCTTGCTTGACTGCTCCAAATGCACAGGTAGCTACCTATAATGTCATGGTTTACCACGTTCAGGCTAGTACTCATCTACAACATAAAAAAAAATATATTAACATGAGATTGAATACTAGCAAGTAAGAGCTGTAATCAGTATACCCTCTACCACTCACAGCTTTCCTCGGCTTTGTAGCAACAATAGTATGAGTGGATCATAAGACAACAAAAAAAGAGACCTGTGCCCTGTGATGTACTCCAAGAGAAAGATGGTAAGTATAAAATCCTGTTTTCTCAGCCATATGTTATGGGACACAGGATTAGTAATCAGGTACATATTGACATGAGAAGTAGTTCAACTGAGGAGTGTGCGACACACCAATCAAAGGCTAGCACGCCCACGAAAACCAACAAGTTAACTGAGGGGGCTCAACAAAGTCTACAGAACCAACTGAAGACCCGTCTGACTGAAGCTCAGGTCTTACTATACACCTGGAAAAACTTAACAAACATGTGACCAGAAGACCAGGTGGCAGATTTACAAATCTAAGAAACAGATACCTGATGTTGGAGAGCTCAGGAGGCACTAACCTAATAAAGAGTGCTGTGAGGGGAAAAGGAGGCATCTTGTCTCTGAGATCATAGGCTTGAATGGTAAGCTGGAGATAGTGGAACAAGAAACAGGTTGCCCCTTACAGGAACTGTCAGAAATGAAAAAAAGTGTCAGACTGTCGTAAAATAAGCTGTAGACAAGAGATTGATTTGAGCAGCACGTAGCACATCCAGGCAATGGAGGGAAATCTCCTTAAAGTGGTTGTAAACCCTCACATACACCCAGTGAAGTGAACAGCCTCAGATGATACACAGAGATCAAAACAAATCCTGTTACATAGGTTTTACTTGTTTATCTGGAGAAATCTCTTCCGTAAACCCCTTCAAAAGGGCAGATTGTGTTACAGACGTTCTTCGTTTGTCAGGAACAGAGAGGAGAGAGGAGAGGGTAGGGAGGCTGCAGTTACAGTGTGTGAGAGCTGATTGGAGAAAGGGCACCCCCCCCCCTTCACACAGCAGAAGAACTGTGTTGTTAATAGTAAAGTTGCCCGCTGAGCTCCCTCCCCGTCACACATTTTATCTCATGTGTCAGGAAAACTTCTCAGAAGTGACTCATGCTGATAACAGAGGAACGAAGCATCAGAGAGAAACAACTCTTATAGCTTTGGACAGAGATAAGTAAACACTAGAGATATATGTGCTTAGCTCAGATTTCAGAGGTTTGCAACCACTTTAGATTTTCTTGGAACAGAACAAAAGATGGTAGAACAATGTTCTGGTTAAGGTGGAAGAAAGAAACCACCCTGGAAAGGAAAGAGACTTTGGACCTCACAACAACCTTACCCTTAAGTAAAACATGAAAAAGGGCTCTTTACAGGTTTAGGCCACCAGTTTGTCACCTTCCTTGCAGAAGTGATGGCAAAAAGAAAGGCATCCTTGCAAGTAAGGGTGGATAGGGGGATATCCCTAATACAGTAGGTTCAAGGGGTGTTTTTATCCATTTCACAATTGGGCACTTTCCCCCACTTCCTGCCCAGGCCAATTTTCAGCTTTCAGGGCTGACACACTTTGAATTACAATTGCAACACTTTATTGTTGCAAACACTAACACTATTGTTATGCAACACTATACTCAAATGAAAGTTTTATCATTTTTTTTGAGACAGATAGAGCTTTCTTTTGGTGGTATTTAATCATTAATTTTGCTAAACAAATGAACAAAAACATTTTGGAAAAAAAAAAATTCTAAATTGCTGTTATAAAATTTTGCAAATAAGTAATTTTTCCTCTTTACTGATGTGAGCTAATGAGGCTACACTGATGGGCGCTGATAGGCTGCAATGATGGGCACTGACAATGTGGCACTGATGGGCACTGATGAGGCAGCACTGATAGGCACTGATGAGGAAGCACTGATAGGCTGCACTGATGGGCATTGATTGGCACTGATGGGGGTGCACTGATAATAAAGGCACTGATGATCAGTACCCTGATTATCTGTGTAAACAATGTGCTGACAGGCTTGCTGGTTAACGCCTCTCCTTTTTTCCACAGACACAGCGTGGGAGGAAAGGACTGCTGATAACCTTTAATTCCCCTTACATGTGATGTGATTGGCACTTTTCTTGAAGGACATAGCTGTCACAGAACGCACCTGATGCTTGCCCCAGGGGGCATGGGGGAGGCAGGGTTCTGGGAGGACGTTCATTAATGCCCTCCCAAAACTGGAAGCCCATACTGTAGCTGTCTTTTAACTATAATATGGATGGGGGTAATGTACTAGGTAATGTACAGGAAACTATGTGAGAGCCACCCTGCACAAGGGCCATCACTAAGGAGTTAGAGGCAAGCAGGCTTTCAAAAAACCCACTAAGGTAGAGCTTTGACCCCTGATGGTACTCAAAGCAAGACTAGAGTGAAGACCGGTATATGCATTCTCGAGGCAATGGTAGACTCTGAAACAAGTTGATTTTTTTAGCATTTAAGAGCATAGGGATAACTGGGTACCTGGGCTTCAACAGCTAGGCCATTAAAGCCAATGTAACCAGAATGCTGAGTTGTAATGGTCTGGAGTGAAATTGGGCATACAGAAAAAATGTGAAAGAGGTCACCATTGAGCTCAGAGCCATTATCCAAAAACAGGAGCAGTCAGATCCTGGACTGCAGAATCCGTATGTAGTAACGGAAGATCTGGAGTTTGTCCTTGGACATGGTCAAATCTAGGACCCAAATACTCCAATGATGAGATGGTTCCAGCGAAACTTCACGAGATTTAGGATCCACTTGAATATCCACATTTTACGGTTAGTCATTTGACCATTGGCTGACAGAGCTTTTGCCAACTGTTCTCTCAGCAAGAGATTGTCCAGATTTACTATCAAGCCATAGTGGTTCAATTGATTGGGTAAACCAGTGTTTTAAGTGGTCCGCATGAACAGCCGTGTAGTAATCTTGTAGGTTCACCATTCCCATACCCCCTATCTTTCTATGTTTATTTAGAGAAGCATGGGAGCAGCCAGGTTTCTTGCCCCTCCATTGTTTTAGGGGGGGTGTTTAGAGTTCAAAGTAAGTAAAGTATTTGGGGGAGAACCATCATCCTTTAGGCTGCTAATCTGCCCACCCAGGATAATTCGACTTGAGCTAGTTTTCTGAGCTGTTTATCAAGTTTGGTTATTAATGGTTTGTAATTGGCTTCCTCTAGAGAGGTGCATGAGGGTTATTGTGATATCAATTTATAGTAATCCTTTTTCAGTCCATGTGTATGGGAGACTATCTTTGAGGGTAAGAGTTGATTTCTTGGGGATACTGAGATTAAGAATTAGGATTTGGAATGGTTTACTTTTTAATATGAGATTCAGAATTGTATGGGCTCTAGGTAGTGAGGTTGAAGAGTACCTAAGCATTAAAATGATATGGTCCACAAATAAATTGATAATGTGGGGTCTGTCTTTAAAAAGAAATCCAGTTATTACTGGATCCGAGCAAATCTTTTCCACCAACGGTTCAATCAATAAATTTAAAATAGTTGGCGATAGTGGGCAGCCTTGTCTCGTGCCATTTGATATTGAGACAGGCATAGATAACATGTTTTCTGTATACACCTGGGCCGATGGTGAAGAGTATAGGGCTAAGGTTATAATAAAACAAAAATCTTAGTGCTGTGCTAAATAATATTATATAAAACGTTTGTAGAAATATATAAGTGAATAAATAAATGATAACAATTGTTAGAACCTCAATTGTGACAAGTGTGCTATACTAGAGGTAACATGTAAATTGTTAATACTTGTGATATAATCAAATGCTTATTTTAAAAAAAAAACATAAAGTCCACAACTATGCAAACTTTATGTAAATATATTGTGATGATCCTCCCCGCCACTGACATCCATATTGTACAGGGTGCTCACTCTTCCTTCTCCTTTCGTGCAGTTAAATGAACACATCCATGTACCACTAGGATGAGAGCTCCCTCTCCTTATAGTTGGGTTCTCACCTCAAATGATGTCACCTTGCACCTAAGCTCAGTCTAAGAACGCCTTTCTACCTCTCCCTGGCCTGGAGATGAGTATCCAGTTAGCCCCAATACGTATTACTTGTCTCCTCACTCCACTCCTCCACAGTACCGTTGCAATGTCACATATGAAGAAAGAATTAAAAAGTGCTTATAGCCTTAAAAGTATATCTTTATTAAAAACAATACCATGGGTACTCACATTTTGCTGGTGCTTCCAGCTGATGCTGGTGCTTGTGAGTACCCACACTATTGTTTTTAATGTCGAACGCCTTCTCCGCATCTATAGAGAGCAGCAGAGAAGGCGCTCGACTATGCTCAGCCGTGTCAGATGTTTGCTATCCAGGAACGAATCCCATCTGGTCAGGTTGTATCAGTTGGGGCAGTACTCCTTTGAGTCATTGCGTGAGGAGTTTAGCATATAATTTAACGTCCACATTAGGCAGAGATATAGGCCTAAAGTTGGCATGACAATCTGGACTTTTTCCGGGTTTAGGAAGGGTAATGATTTGCGCTTTTAACATCTCTTGGGGAAATGATGCCCTAGGTGCCACAGCAGAGAATACTCAATTTAAATGGGGGACAATTTTAGAGCTAAACAATTGATAATATTGACATGAAAATCCATCTAGGCCAGGGAATTTTCCACTTGGCATGGATTGTATAACAATATTTTGGAATTAGAGAAGGGACAGTTAAGGTCCTCTAGCTCTGAGGAAGTGATAGAAAGAAGGTTCAGCGTTTCCAAAAAGGAGGAGATCGTTTTGGTCGTGGGTTGAGGGGTAGAATTGTCATCTTTCAGGTTGTAAAGGGACCCATAATAGTCCGCAAATGCGTCCGCAATCTGTTTGGGGTTGGTTAGCTTTTGTTTGTGGATTGGATGCTGCAGGAACGGGATTCTGGATTTGGTTTTCCGGGTTTTAATTCTTTATACAAGAAACTTCCTGTTGTGGGATGAGTAGTAGTTAAGTTTGAGGTGACTAATTAGAAGAACAGGTTGGTCGTGTAGCATGAACTGAAGTTCCATACGTAGTGGGGCTAATTTATTGGCATCTGAGGTGTTTGGGTTGGCTTTATTTTGTCGCTCCAGTTCCTGGAGTTTGGATAATACTTTTTGTAAGTTGGCAGTTCTAAGTTTTTTAGCTCTAGCTCCTAACTGAATCATGATCCCTCTTATGTACACCTTATGGGCATTCCACATAGTAAATATATTGACACCTTGTACATCATTAGAGGCAAAGTAGTCCTCTAGATGGCAATTAATTGTATCCTTAGTAGTGGGGTCATTGATTAACCTGTAGTAACAATGCCATAACAAGGTAGGACGACAGGTGTCCCACTCTGAGATCATGATAGAGATAGCTATGGGATGGGACCACGTGATTTCTGCTATGTCAGAGCAGGAAACTTGCTGCAGTAGCCACTTATCTACTAAGAATAAATCAATTCTAGAATATAAATTAAATCTAGGTGACTGATACGTGAAATCTCTAAAGCATGCATACATTTCCAGACATCATATTTTTCCTCTTTAAACATCAGATTAGCAAGGGAGAATGAGCTATTCCTCCTGTTGGAGGTGGAATCAAGTTGGGGGTCCAAAACTAGATTCATATCCCAACAATTTGTGATAGATGGAGCCATGTCTTGAGTTTGGGGCATACACTCCCACTATCGTATATAACCTCTCATTGATAACACACCAATAAGACATACCGACCGCCAGTATCTATAGTGGAAGATTGCAAAGTTAATGATATCCCGTTCTTGATAGCAATTAAAACACCTTGTTCTTTTGAAGAGTATTCTGTTGAGAAGACAAATGGGAAGTCTTTATGCTGATGTCTTGGGGCCTCTGATGCTTAAGTGTGTTTCTTGAACAATCACTATGTCTGCGTTGGACTTGCTGGTTTCTTTAGATAAAGAAAAACGTTTCACTGGGTGGTTGAGCCCTCAGGCTTTTATAGAAAACAGTTTATATGATATTAAGATTTAAGTAGAGATAGAGATTGCTGAGTTCCTTCCAATAATTGAATAAGTAAAGACAAGAGGTAACCAAAGCAATGCTGATTAAAACATAATAGGTCTCTTTAATGACCAACAGTTGGTGTTTGTGCATTGTATAGCGTGTGAAACTTGGTGCCTTGCGGGTAGAGTATTAAAAATAGACTTCGAAGAGGGGCATCTAATGCAGCCTTAATCAACTGGGAATGGGTAAAAGAATGGGTAAAAGAAGGGTTCATTTAGGAACACGGTGCAGCGAAGCTGCGATTCAAAGGGGAGAAACTGGTTTAACTTGTAACTAAGGGTAAGAATGTACCATCTGCAACTCTTTAAACGATTTAAAGGCCTTCAAGTGGTTCAGTCCTTCAGGAATGGTTGCCCCTGGAAGGTTTATGCTTGGTGATGCATTTGTTCGATGCCTTATTTCAATCCCACAACATTCTGTTTCATGGACATGATTGTGTAGGAGGATTTTTCGGAACAATTTTCCATTCTTTGAGGAGCCTTAATTCTTTTTGTAGGGTGTTAATGAAGGAAGTAGAGCCATCACGGGATACCTTTAGGGTGGCAAGATATTTCCACTGGTAATTTTTGTTGTGATTAAGCAGAACCTTGTTAATAG
Organism: Pelophylax lessonae; assembly: GCF_965119305.1. Taxonomy (NCBI): domain Eukaryota; kingdom Metazoa; phylum Chordata; class Amphibia; order Anura; family Ranidae; genus Pelophylax; species Pelophylax lessonae. The sequence continues at coordinate 329,052,886 of NC_138771.1, read as the reverse complement.
AAATCAGGTTTTTGCGTCTCTGTAGGGTGTGCGCTGAGAGGTCTGGAAAAACTTATATAAAGGAACTTACTGAGGAAGTCTAGAGCTTACAGCCTATGACGCAAAGCGTATAGGGGAGCGGAGACTCCAAACAGATGAGACTCTGCAGCCAGCACAGGGCGTGGTCATGTCTTACAATACAATGGCCGATCAGCCCACGCACTTATATGTGCTAGATTTGTGAGTGTACCTTACTTTTTTTTCTAATAAATCAATTTTAAAATGGAGAGCACTAGATCTCTTTCCTCTTCTCTCTGCAATTGGGTCAAGGAGCATATGAAGCAGGAGATAAGTTGATCTGCAACCCCCATAGTGTCTCAAGAAAGTCCCTGGATATGGTGACGTGATTAAATACATCCCCATAGGGGAACAGCTGTTGTGGCCTGGTAACACAGGTCTACGTGGGAGGTGAGAGGCCATCTTTATACAGAGGATGGATCATGAGCACTTATAATAGCCCATGAATCACTTGTGCACCTATGCGACTTTCAAGGGATATTTATTTGTTTGGATGTACCATACAGACTGCTATATATTTGCACTTTAAGCAAATGATATCTTATTACTGATTATTGTTAGCACCAGATGAAAAATTGCACATTAATAGCACTTTTATGTACTTAATGCACTTTTTATTTTTTTGCGGTATTTGCACAATGATATGATTGTTATGGTGTAATAAGTGCTTCATGGTTACACTATTTACTATAGACATGCTATTATCAGTTTAAGATTTTTTGCACTGTGATATCAGATGGTGTCAGTTGCTGCACTATTGGATGTTACTTTTGCACTAGCCTAGCACCTTTATTTTATTCATGCACTTTGCTATCGTTGGATTTGCACATATATGATTAATGTTTAGAGATAGAGCTGTAGCCCCTGTGTACCAGGGAGTCCGCGGCAGAAGACAGCTGACGGCCATCAAACTGATTGATTTGGTCAATCAACACATGTCAGGTATTATTTAAACCAAACTCCGAACTGCATTCAGTTGCACAGTCTGCCGGTCAGGAGCTTCATTCCCGTCCTGAACCCTTTTTTGCTTTGTCAAAGGTAAGCTACCACTCTTATCCCTCATAGTGCTCTGCTGTCTCTTTCCCCCATATGATTCAATTGTTTTTGGCATCATATATAATGTATTCTTTTGAGGCACAAACCAATCTCTTTTATATTTTTTAAAAAAAGTACTGTATTCATATTATTCCCCCTTCTTAGAAAGAGAAATTTGTTTCCTTTTTATTTAATTACTCCAATGATTCATGGCTCCAACTAAGCAGTGAGTGCAATGCTTCACTGCCTTTCTTTTTTATCTTCAAAACAATATCAGAGCCTTTACCATATCTCCCCTTTAGGAAGTGAGTGATTTTTTTATTTTCATTCATTCTGGTCTTTTTTGGCCCCAATCCAGCAAGATCTTCAGCCATATTTGGACTCCAGTTGTCCATAGTGGGGGACACACGGCCAGGCAACCATCTGGGAACATCAATCATATCCCTTCCTTTTCTAGGCCATGCACTACCAGTCAGACTCCAATTCAACCTGTTTGATTTTAAACTTCAGCAAGCATTTAATTCTCACAAACAGTAGCCATGTAAGTGTATTTTCTTTTTTAATGTTATTCAATGTTCAATAATATTATTCAATTGTATATGTTCCTATTGACGATCTGTGATGTATCAAAATGAGTTGTCTCATGATTGTATTTAACATTAACAGAAAACCACCCAAATTAACCCTGAAGAAGAAGCTGCTCAGTCACTTCGAAACGCGTTGGGTACTTACTTTGTATTGTGTGGTCGGTTTCTGACTTAGTGGAATGTTCATTGCATGCTTATGTTTTTAATTGTCTTTATGCATCTTTGTTAATAAAATTTATACCTTTTGACTTTTGAATCATACTTATATGTGCCTTAAAAATCCCACCCTAGGGGAACCCCAAACCTTTTTGTCCTATCTTATGATTATATTGTTAACTGTGGATGTGCAGTGATGAGCATATGATGATATAGCATCTACAGTTTACCTATTTATTATTTGACCTAGGAGTCCTTTTAGTCGCGCTGACACATACTGTTTTTTTATTTTTTGGGGGATTTTTAAAAAGAGAACTGTCAATACACCACAGTGCAATCAAAATACTACATAGCTAATCTTTTTCTAACTCAATGCACCACAATATGCTGTTTGTGGTGCAGTGTGGGTGGGTTGCCATTACTCTTTTAGTGAATGGCACTACAATGCAGAGAACAGCATTATGTGCATTGCAGTGTGTTTCAGTAATGCAATGTAAAACAAGTGTTTATATTTGTTACCGTAACATATGTTGTTCCAAATTTAAACCATTTGTCTGGCATCACTTCACTCACATATAGTAAAACTGGACAGCTTTAAACTCTTAAAAAATCCTGTAAATCCAGCTTGTAGGCAAGAGATCAACATGTACAGTGTATATGGGATGTGGTCTCACCAAGGTCTTGTACAGTAGTTAAATTATATTAATTTTAGGGTTTAATCCTATTTAATACTCCCCAGATGGAAAGGATCACTTATGTTATAACATCATATTTATGACTATGTCCCACATCTACTCCAGCAATGAAGGATTCACTACTGTAGCCTAGTAATAAATAAATGCAGACATGCAATATATCCAAACCAGCCTTTGGCTCTGTATTCACCCCACTAACTAGACTGTATATGTATTTCAATGCAAAGAATACTTGTTGAAAATCTGTTGCTTTAATATTTGTTAGATCTTTTAATTCAATGTACCATAGTGTTCTGTTCTAATCTAAATAACATCACTTTACTATCTTTATAAACATATTTTCATTTTCAAAAAAGGAGGATCTGTACAACAAAGGCTGCCCTTTTGCCTTCAAAAAGGTTCCTAAGTGGTTCCTGACATGAAAAAGAGAGAGAATGACTAATCTATACCCTTATATTTTCTTTTCATGTATGCTAAGCTATTGTCCTTCAAGGTGAACAAAATAACTGTGCTGTGATGTTTTATATTTTAAAGTCAATAATTAAAGGATAAGTGCACTTTTACTAAGAAATGTAAGGAGCAGACAGCCAATTTGCTGCCAAATATAAATACACTATATGGCCAAACGATTGTAAACACATGACTATCACCTTAAATATATGGCCAAAAGTATGTGGGCACTGCTCTAAATTCTTGAGTTTTGGTGTTTTCAGTGAAGGGTAGTGTTAATGCTAGATCATTTAATGACATTTTAGATAATTGCAAGCCAGGCCTTTGCATCTAATATCAGTACCTAAACACAAATGTTGTTTTGGGCGCTGTGGATGGGTGAACCTGCCGAGGTTCATTTCACAGGAAGAGTTTGTCAAATTCTGCTTCTAATCCACTAAACCTAAACTTAGCAGTGTATCCAAGTCTTTGTGGGGGGAATTTTGACACTAAACTCTGGCCATTTTGAAGGCTAGTATGCCAGCTTTTGTTCCCGACCAGGCCAATTTTCAGCTTTCAGTGCTGTCGCATTTTGAATGATAATTGAGCGATCATGCAACACTGTACCCAAACAAAATTTTTATCATTTTTTTCACACAAATAGAAAATTAAAAACAAAAAACTGTGCTGAACTATACCTACTTATCTAAACCTGTATTGTAAATAAGTGTTCACAATAATAACAATATATTGTGTATTAAAAACGATAACAAAATCACAGTGTTAAACAAAGCAATATGCAGTTCTTTGGTACTTAAATCCTCTAACGTGCAGTTCATTGAATTCCCATGTGATGTGAATACTTCAGCAAATCATATTCCATGTAAGGTCCTTCATCCAATTCATCCATTTTTTAAGTGCTCCAAAATCAACGTTGTGCCACCTCACACATGCTTTCCCCCTTATGAGTGTATCCCCACCTCAAGGTATGCGGTCCCACAATTAAGTTAAGTCAAACTACGATTGTGAGCCTTTCCAGGCTCAGTCAGGTATAGATTTCCCAGCTTCCATACAGCAATCTTCCCTTCAGTGGATTGCATCAAGATGCATATAGGTAAGAAAAAAAAACCTCCAATAGTGCTTATACCATTGTAGCATCCTACAAGGTAGGTGCTAGGTAAAAGCATAGTGGGCCTTGGCTGCCTAACAGCAGGGCCATGATTTTCAGCTGGGCTGTCATGTCTCCCAGGTGTGGCTGCTGAGAGGGGAGTCTCCCCACTGGCTCCATGAGAGGAATCTCATTGGGCAGTGGAGGAAACCAAATTAGTGGTCCATTCAGGCCTGCATCTACCCCAGAAGGCAGATTCTGCCGCAGAGGATTCTGGGAGTGGGTATAAGTTTGAGGGGAACGCATGACGCAGTGTCTTTGGCGGGAAGCAGAGTCCCAGGAGGGAGGGTTCCTCCTCCTGTCAGAAGGATCGGGTATCTCAGGTGATGGCCTGAGAGTCCAGAGAGAGAGCTGAGCTGAGCTGCAGAAAGGATCTGGAGTGCCGAGGACCAGTGGAGATAGAGGGGTTCAGTTCCAGGAAAGCATGCCTAATTCGTGAGTACTGTGAATTGCCCCTGAGGGTCTGCCTGAAGTATAGAGGGACCACTCCGGTGAAGGTCCCATGGATCCAGGAGCCAGCTAGTGTCAAGGGTGTGCCTAGTCAGAGGACCCTGAAGTGTTAGAGGGGGTGCCTAGTCAGAGGACCCCAAAGTGTCAGAGGGGGCGCCAGTGGTTGGGCCCTGAAGAGTTAAGTGTACAGTGTGTAGTGTACAGTGTTAAGAGTTGCAGCAGCACAAGCAGTTACAAGGAGCTACCTCAGTCAGTGAAGGGCTAGAGGGAGCTGTTCACCAGACTTTTGAGCTAAACAGAGTGTCAGGAGCCAAATGTCATACAGTCCTGGATCTTCTGAGTTAATCTAAATATTAAAGTCGAAGTTTCAGCACAGTTCAGCAGAACAGGTTCTTCAAGCGTTAGGGAGCATTGGCCGGCATTCAGCTGGTGTCAAGACAGCGCTAACAGGCATTTTTCTGTACAGTGTCCCAGTTGAACCTAGTTGAGCCAAAGATGCGGGAATGGTCATTGTCTCAGTTCTCACACTTGGGTTTTCAACTTAAATGTGTTGGAAGTGTTAGCGGTAACAATGGCAGAACCATATCAGGCCCAATGCCTGGAAATATTGCTACACCATTAAAACATAGACTTTATTAAAAATGTTTTTAAAATTAAGTACTCACAGCAACAGACCAATCTAATTCCTTTTAACTAGGGGAAAAAAACCCTAACTTCTTACAAAATGGCTACAAAACAATTTAATAGTAAGGTTTGTAAGCTTCTTTTTTTACAGAACCATACTGCATTGTTCTTAAAGTCTCATAAAATGTCAAAACAGAGCACCCAAAATGCTCTAAAAACACACCCTCACTTACCCGAAGCCTTCCTCATTCCTAATAATTCCCAAAATATTCAAACAATAGAATCAGTGTTTGGTAGAATTTGGCTAGCATCAGGACAGTGTACAAAAATGGTAGGTTTTATCCTGTGTTAAAAATTAGATTATATTTCCTAAGAGACAAAAGCCACAAACATTACTCGGTGATTGGATAGTATATAAGCAGCTTAGCTAGGCTGCAATATAAAAGGGGGAGGCAAGGCAAGTTTTATTATGCAATAATAATTAATTGCAATCATAATGCAATAATTGCATTATGCAAGAGATAGTAGCCAACAATATTGGACAGTGGCTGTACAGCACATCTCCAAATTGCAGCAGGCATCAGCTGCCATCTAAAGGTGGCAAAAAAAGCTACAATATGATCACCCTAAAGTCCAAGGGTCTGACCCCACTTTATCCAAACTCTTTGTGCTCCAACCACTCCCGTATAATCCAGTATAAATTCACCAGCTTGGGCTGCTCCAGAGTGGCAAATTTGCAGCCGGAATTTTTTTGTTACTTTTTGTTCTGTCTCTTTTGGTATTAATGCACTGGTTGGGGCCAGACATGCTCAGCATAATATTTTTTCTTTGTTGTATATATCACCACCGGCCTCTACCAAGATTCTGTATATGATTATGAAAACTCTGGTACAATTTGATGCTGAAATTATTTTATTGTTGGGTGATTTCAATATGGTCCTTGCCTGGATCTGGATAGATTACATCCCTCGGCCTGTGCTTCTCCTGACCTCCGGCAATGGGCTTTGACTTTCGTCCTCACTGATGTTTGGAGACACATGAACCCGATTCTTAAATAATTTACCTGTCATTTGGCCAGGTATAAGGCCTTTCCCAGATTGACTTGGCTTTTGCCTCTGCTTCTGCACTCCATTGGGTTAAGAAGGTGTCTATACTCCCTCGCAGACTGTCTGATCATGCCCCTTTATGTTTAAACCTTACTATCTCTACACTCCCTGGGTCCCACCTGTGGCATCTTTCCAGACTCTGGGCAATAGATAAACATTTGCAGGAGCCGTTAACTGCATCCATTTGTAATTATTAGGTGGTGAATGATGTCTCCGCATCTCCCTTGTTGGTGTGGGACTCCTTTAAATCAAGGGCTAGAGGGGAGTATATTTCTCATATAGCACATCTTTACAAGGAGGTGTCCCGACGCTTGTTAGATGAAGTAGAGGAGAAGTCAACTAGACTTGAAGAAGCATGTGTTTCTAACCCAGACTAGGACCATTACCTGGCATGGCGGCAGGTTTTGCAAACCTCTCCACTAGTAGGGTAGAGCAAACTAACAAGGCCCTGTTATACTTCACTCAGAAGGTCTTTGAATATGGGGACAAAAATAATAGGTTACTGGCCTGGCTAGCTAAGGGGCTGATCCCAACTACCCCTATAGGCTGTATCAAGGATACAGCTTTTTTTCAGGATATTTACTCCTCGCATGTAGGTTTTTCATTGCCTGACCTATGTGCCTTCCTTGATGATATCTCCTTCCCCACACTAGCCAATTCAGATAGAGAGCAGTTGGAGGCAAATATGGAGGAGATTCAGGAGGCACTTTTGCCATTGCACAGTGGTAAAACACCAGGGTGGACGGCCTTCTGTTGGAATTCTACTCTAATGTTTATAGAATTGTTGCCCCCCAAACTTACGTCCCTGTTCCCTGTTTTTTCTTCCTTGGAGTCTCTGCCTGAGCCTATGGAAGAGGTGATTATTGTGTTGGTTCCCAAGCCTGGCTAAAACCCTCAGGCACATGTTTTCTTTTGGCCCATATGCTTATTAAATGTTGATGCAAATATTTTTGCTACAGTATTTGCTGGTCGCCTTTCTAAGGTAATTGAGGGCCTAATAGACTTGGATCAGATTGGGTTCATGCTGGGCAAGGGAACTGACATCAATATAAGACACCTCTTTTTGAATCTCTCCATCCCCCATGATAGTTCTGGTACCAGAGTCATTGACTTGCTTGATGCTGGAAAAGCATTCGATTTGGTTGAGTGGTCGTATCTCTGGGAGGTCCTGTGCCATTTTGGATTTGGTCCGAAGTTCCTTCATGGGCTCAAATTGCTCTACAGGGCCCCCTGGGTAGGGGTTCACACCAATAATTTGCCCCCAACTCCTTTTTTCTCCATTGTGGCACGTGTCAGGGCTGTCCATTGTCTCCCTATCTGTTTGCCCTGACTTTGGAACCCCTGGCTATTCTAATCAGGAAATCTCCAGATGTCAAGGGCCTACGGGTGGGGAATTTAGAGGAGAAGTTGTCCCTATACAGGGACGATGCCTTGTGATTCTAGTCCATCACTTCTGGCTGCCCTGCTGATCTTTGACACCGTTGGTCTCTTTTCAGGAATTAGGATCAATTGGACCAAGTCACTTATTTTCCCCATTGATGAGGTCGCGCTTGTCCCTCTCCTCTGCACTGGGTGAATGAGTTTAGGTACCCGGGGGTTCAGGTGACTAAACAGTTGCCCAACTGTTTTGACAAGAACCTTCTTCCCCTGCTCTCAGTGTCACGGGGCTTACCTTTGTTGGAGTCTGTAACGCAGAGATGTACGCTCACCCTTGCAGATATCCACAGTCGAAGGTGACCAGGTAAGAAAGCCACCTGGCCTGTGAATCTTTGTGCGGGGGCTTGGCAGGGACGGTGCTCCAATAAGCAGGACCGGCAGGAATACAATGGGAAGGGAAGTCCAGGAATAACTGTAGTCACTGGATGACACGAGTCTGGATAAGGATCGCAGGAACAATGAGGAGCGAAGGTAAGGATGGAAGCCGGGGTCAGTCTGGAACACACGCTTAGGAAACAGGAACAAAGTCTGACAAACAGGAACAATCTGGAACAACGATCAGGAACACAGGAACAAAGTTCAGCAATACAGGAACAAGGATCAGCAACACAGGAACAAGGATCAGCAAAACAGGAACAAGGATCAGCAATGAACTGACACTGCTCTAAGCGAGAGACAGTGTTTTATAGCTTGCTTAATTGAGCAATTAGCTTCAGGTGGACAATGATAGACAAGAGCACACTCAGGTGAAGTCCAGCCCCCTAGTGCTGCAGGCAATACCAGATTAACAGGACTAAATCCATATGAGCTGAAGTGTGGCTCAGAGGTAGGATAACAGGACAGAATGTCAAAGTACACAGGTTCAAATCCGATGTCAGGTACCTAACGGCAACCATGCCTGGCTGTCTGTAAATCATGGCGAGAACTGTGATACTCAGCTCTTAAGGCACAGTGCTTCTCCTGGGTCAGACTTCCTCTGAATCTCTTGGGACTAATTAATCTAATAAAAATTATTTTTTACCTGAATTTAATTATATTTTTGAGAACTGCCCAGTCTGGGTCCCGAACTTGTTTTTTTGCAACATATACAAGTGTGTGTAATCATTAATTTGGAATGGTGCGCTCCCTCGGTTAGCGAAATCCACCCTCTGTCTTTCTACTAATCTGGGGAGTTGGCCCTTCCCAATTCCCAAGTATATTTTTGGGTGGCAGTGTTAGGATCAGTCTATTGGAGGTTTGTAGGATCCATATCTAACACTGCGAAGTGTTTGGAGGCGGCATTTCTGGGATTCTTGGCTGATTTGCGTAACTTGGTGTACAGGGGGCCAAACGCATATGAGAAGGTTCCTGGTCCCCCCGCTTAGCCCTTATGGGGTAATCTCCCCCTACTGCTATTTCATACTATTCTGGACCCTCAGGTCTGGGCACGATATGGAATTAAGACTTTGGTAGATATTATGTCCTCTGGTGTCCTTCTATCATTCTCTCAGCTATCTCTCAAGTTTCACCTGCCTGTCTTGATGCAGTTTCAGTATTTTCAACTGCATCATGCTGCCAGAACTCAGTTTCCTCAGTTGCCTCTCCTCCACGCTGATCATATTGAGGAGCTATTGTCTCCGGGATATCTAGAAAAGCCCATTTCTCCCTTATATGGGGCGCTTCTGGGGGCTAACTCCTCCAAGGTGGACCGATTGTGGGATTTATTGCAAGCAGACAGATGGATAGGGAGGACTGTCTGGAAAAAGGTCCTAAGCTAGTTATCTCCTCCAGGGATAAGTTTATTCAAGTGAAATTTTTGCATAGGATTTGTTATACTCCCCTTAGGCTCCACTGTATCTACCCTGGATAGAGATCCCAGCTGCCCCAGAGAGATTGTCCTTGGAGGTATGACAAGGTTTGGTCCCCTGGATTTCTAATTGAGGCAGCAATTAGTGTGTTTCCTATTGCTGTTGGGATGGGGTGCACAGTGGGGTTCACTGGTTCCCACTTTAACACCCCCCCTCTACTTTCCCTTACCTTCCCTCTTCGCTGCACCTCAGCTTAGTTTCTGGGTACATAATAATTGGCTGCTGAATTCTTTATGCTATCTATACCTTTGGTATGCTCATTGTGTTTTCATTGCAATTGTGTTTTTTTCTGTACTATAAGGATATGTCAGGAATTGTACCATGTCACTGAGTATTTTCTTATATTGTTCTGAAACTATTTTCAATAAGGCACTCCTCTTTTGTTGAAAAAAAAATATAGATATATATATTTTTTTACCTTTTGTCCTAAGCTCTCAGTAGCCAGTCTATTATCGCTGTAGAGCCTCTGTAAAGAGGCTGAAGGACAGCAGCATTAAAAGAGATGTATGGCTTTGGTTTTTTTTTTCAAGAATGATGCTTACCTAGGTGGATGCAGCATCGGCCCGATGCTGCATCTGTCCCCTGGCGCCTCTGCACCTAAAACTGAGCGATCAAACACCACCAATCGCTCAGTTCTGACAGCTGCCCAAGCAGAGAACTGCTGACTGTCAGTTAGAAGCTCTCTTCTCTGCCTCCTCCTCATTCACTGGAGCGCTGGGCTGTGGAGGGGAGGGGGGTGAGCGACTGGCTCAGGTTCTCAGCGGCTCGCTGAGAGGCTGAGCTGGGTATTAGTCCAGACTTCTGTGACGTCAGCAGAGAGTAGACTTCAGGCAGCTCTCTGCTGAAAATGGGTCACAGCAGTGCAAAATGAATTGCACTCCTGTGATCAATAGGAGAAGTACAGTCAAATGAGCTTTGGCTGTACATCTCCTTTAGAATGTACAATGTAACAAATTATGGAAAATGGAAAAAAACCCTTCCTTCTCACACCCATCCATATAACTAAGATACACAACATTTTGCTGCCTACACGATATTTAGTAAGAATTTACATCTTATTTAACAGACCTGCTAGTGCCTACAAGCCCTACAAAAACTATGCAGTTTATCAGCAGCTCTCCCCATGCTTTCCCTACCACAGATAAAGCACTTTGTCAATATGGCTGTTGTGACCTCTAAAGCTGACCATACATGGATTGAAATTCGGCAAGTTCAGCAGGTACCATCTAAATTTAGGTCAATGTATGGCCTCTGGTTAAAGAGAAATTAGTCTATTTACTGACTTCTCTTCAACCACCCTATGGAAAATTTTGATATTATCAGAACTGCAGTTTACAAACTGCAGCAATAATCATATTCCAAACAACTGGTGTCACCCGGCTACCCTACTTGTCACGCGCATTGGCACTTCACACGTGATACACACCCTCAACTACAGCATGAGATTACTCCACACCTGGGGTATTATACCAAACCCGCCAAGAGAAGAAGCCATGTAAACCACTCCTTCAACACCTCTACAACCAAACAGATCTTTTCCTGGAGGTCCTGAGAAGCAATCCTATATTTAATACTATCTCGGTGACCTATTCACAGCTATATCAGCTCCCTCTCTGTCCCCATGCTAGTGAGCACCTCAAAAATGAACTTTTCCCCAGCATAATTTATAGCAGCCCCAATATGTTGGCCTGTTCGCTGCTATTCCTCTTTTCTTTTGTTTTTTTGTTTGTTAATACTGGTTGCACGGTTCTCACACTGTCAGTACATACCTGTTGACTGTTCTTTCTTTTTTTCTACAGTATCCAGTGGTCTTTTGTGACTTTCTATAGGTTCATCGCAGAAACTTGGTTCTATCTACAGTACCTACCACAAAACCGGTCACTCCAGAAGGTATACCCCTATGAAGCATCACAACTGTAAGTGAGAGGACGCCTACTTAGGTACTTCTTCCCTACTTTTTGACCCAACATGCCTGTCACCCTTTTGTCCATAAACGCCAGAGGGCTAAATCACCCCGTAAAGTGCAATTCATTGTGGTGCACGGCTCAGTCCCATAACTGTGACATTCTTTGTGTACAAGAAACACATTTTTCCCACTCACTTCTACCATGTTGCCAAAACAAGCAAAATCCTCATATCTTCATGCTTTAAAAAGAGGGGCATTATGGTTGCGGTCAGAGACTCAGTAACTTTCCAGCTACACCACCAAGCCATGGATGCCAACAGAAGATACATTATCCTCATATGTCTGATAAGCAATGCCCTATACACCATCACAAATATCTACACACCTAACAAGAAACAGATCTCATTCCTTACCAGTCAAGCAGATCCAACAGGGTCACTTAATAATTTGTGGAGATTTTAACTTAGCTCCAGACATCACATTGAACTCCCCCACCCCAAACAAGCGCTATGGTTCCCAACTGAAAAACATTCTGCACTCACATGACCTACACAATGCCTGGAGATTCTGTTGCAGAGTGCAGTTACTGGGTGCAGCGGAGTCTATTCAGATCAGACATTGTGGAGTAACAGGAACTGGCTTCTTTATTTGAACATAACCACAGATGGCAAAGATGTCACCTTCTCATGGTGAAAAAAAAAAAAACACAGACAGGAAAAGGTAACCAACGAGTACAGTACAATGTACAGGAAATTACAACACATCATTGAAAATGCATAGCATATCACTGAGCATTAGCGACATCTAGTGTCCTATTTGTGAACTGCAGTTAATAGGCTAAGCTTAAAGTTGTTGTATCTCCAACACCCCTTCTCAACAGCTAAGGCTTAGTCTATTAAACCCATCTTCTTTGTAAGCCTTGAGTGTCTTTCAGCGGTCAGAGCCTTTGTAATGATATCTGCTGTCATATCCTCGGTTGGGCAATAAAGTAACTCAAGAAGGCCTTGCTCTTGAAGATCCCTAAGAAAGTGGAACTTCACATCAATGTGCTTGGTTCTTGAATTAACTCCCTCCATGTGCGCAAGTACAAGGCATCCTTGATTGTCCTCATAGATTTCTGTTGGTCTCGACTGTGGTTGACCCAAGTCTGTTAATAGCTGTCTCAGCCATATAACTTCTTGGCCTGCCTGCACTGCAGCAACGTATTCTGCTTCAGTAGATGACAGTGAAATAGAGAGTCGCTTTTTATTAGTTCAACTGATGGCACCTCCTGACAGAAAAAATAAGTATCCACTGGTAGATTTCCTGTCACATCCACATATCCTGTTAAGGTTCTTTTATCACTTGCTGGTAACTTTAACTTGTAGTGCGAAGTCCCTTTAAGATAACGAATGATTCGCTTTACAGCATTCCAGTCCTTTTGACTTTGCATCGAAACCTTTCTGCATAGGATTCCAACAGTTGCTGCAATGTCCGGCCTTGTAGCAGTGGTAAGATACAGCAGTTTCCCTATTGCCTTCCTGTATTGAGTATTAGTCGGTAATGGGTTATCTTGGCAATTCATCTCCTTTAATTAGTTGGTTTCCATAGGAGACTTTACTGGTTTGGTGTCTTCCATTCCAAATGTTTCAATTATTTCTTGTATTTTGTGTGTTTGGTTCAGAAGAAAGCCGCCATCTTCCTCTCTCTCGATCTGGATGCCGAGGTAATTCTTTATGTTGCCAAGATCTTTGGTGTTGAAGTTCTGATTTTGTTTTTCTAGTATTTCTGCTTCATCCCCTTCTTGCTCAAAGCAAATAAGGATATCATCCACATAAATAAGCAAATAGACCCATCTGTTTGCCAACTTCTTTGTGTATAAGCAGGGGTCTGCTTTACTCCTCAGAAAGTTCTGAGGTGTAAGCACTTCATTTATTTTTATATTCCACGCTCTGGCTGCGTGCTTTAGACCATATATACTCCTGCGGAGTTTGCACTCTAGGTCTGGCCTTTGTTCATCTTTGAACCCTGGCAGCTGTTCCATGTAAATTTCTTCTGTTAGCTCGCCATGTAGAAATGCGGTTTTCACATCAAAATGTTTCACTTGCATTTTCCTTGTGACGGCTACTGTCAGTAAAGTTCGTATTGTAGTGTGCTTGATTACTGGTGCAAATGTCTCATCATAGTCCTCTCCTTACTTTTGAGAATAGCCCTTGGCTACTAGTCTTGCTTTATATCGTTCAATTGTGCCATCTGCGTTGTATTTCACTTTAAAAGTCCATTTACAGCCTATGGCTTTCCTTCCGGGTGGTAGTTCTGTAAGTGTCCATGTTTTAGTGTCATGCATGGATTTTATCTCTTCATCAGCAGCCTTTATCCATTTACTTGCTTCTTGTTCTGAAAGCTGAGATATTTCTTCCCAGGTTGCAGGTTCGTTGATACTGGCAGTACTTGCTTTGTATGAGAGACGTAAAGGTGGTTTACCCTTGTTTTCTCTTGTTGAACGTCTCGTTTTTGTGTCTGAGCCTTCTTGAGTCTGCTCTTCAGTACTGGTAGAGTCTGCACTCACTTCAACTGTTTGTTCAGAAGTTACAGAGATAGGCTGGTTAATGTAAATTTTCCCCTCTATTCTTGCTTCTACTGTTGTCATTACATTGTCTCTTAAATCTTCAACAAAAGTTATGCTGTTGCTTGTGGTAACCTTGTCTGTTTTGGGATTTAGGATTCTGTAACCCTTGACATTGTCACTATATCCAACAAAGATACCTTCAAATGCTCTGTTTTGGAGTTTGGTGCGTTTTTTCTTCAGGTATGTAGATGAATGCTTTGCATCCAAAAACTCTTAGGTGTTTTACATTTGGCTTCTCATTGTGCCAAAGTTCATATGGAGTTCTCTCTATTGTTCTGGAAAGAAGTCTGTTCTGCAAATATGTAGCTGTCATAGCTGCCTCACCCCAGTATTTTTGTGGTAGTCCAGAGTCTGTCAGCATACATCTGATCATTTCAGTCAGAGTTCTGTTCTTTCTTTCAGCTACTCCATTTTGTTATGGTGTATATGGGACTGTCTTTTGATGTTCTATTCCATTCTGTTTTAAGTACTCTTGTATCTTATATCCTGTGAATTCACCTCCATTGTCACTCCGAAGTATGAGAGGCTTCCTCTGAAACTTGTTACTGGTCTTTATTATATAGTCTTGTAATTTGTCAAAAATGTCACTCTTGTGTTGCATTAGGTAGGTGACTGTGTATCTTGAATAGTCATTTATGAAAGTCACTATGTACCTTTTGCCTCCAGGTGTAGGTGGGTTTGAGGGACCACACACGTCACTGTGAACTAAATCAAGTGGTCTTGAAGCTCTGTTCTGACTGACTTTGGGAAGTGTTACTCTTGTAGCTTTGGATTTAATGCATCATTCACACTTAACAGTAACTGGACAAGGGGATATTGTTAGATCCCTTGTCAGATTCCTCCTCTGTAGTTCCTGTATGCATTCTGGGTGTCTGTGACCTAGACGTCTGTGCCATATGTGTATACAGTCATTGTGCTTGTGTGTACATAGTCTCACCTTTTCCTTCACTGTGTCGAGGTGATATAGATGATCATCCAGCTTGGCACTTGCTATTGTCTGTTTGCCGTTTAGAATAGAACACTTGTCACCTTGGAATTTTACAGTGAGTCCTCTGGCTGTTAGACGCTTCACAGATAAGAGTCCTTCTTCTAGATTAGGAACATAAAGCACATCTTTCACTGGTATGGCTAGATTGTTTCCCGCATCATCAGGGCATACAAGGGTTCCATGCCCATATCCTTCTGCATGTATTTTGCTTCCATCTGCAAGTTAAATAATTTCTTTATTGTTCAGATCAAGTTCTGTGAAAAAACTTCTATCACTCGTCATGTGACTGGTTGCCCCCGAATCGATGCACTAGCCTTGACATTTATTGTTGCCTGTTGCTTTAAATGTGACATTCCAGTTTCCTTCCCATGGATCATTGATTGGGGCTTTGACCTTTTGTTTAGCATAAGAGGGACGCTGTCTTGTTTGCTCTGCTTTCCATATAGTACAGTCTTTCTTTATGTGTCCATGTTTGTGACATCTGAAACACACTCTGGTCTCTTTTCTGTGTAACCTTGCCGCTGTAGCTTTAAGAGCGGTTCTGGTGTCGGTTTCTGTGGAGTCATGCACTAATTCCTTTATTCTCTGATACTCATCTATGAGCCTGGTTTTTACAAATGCTAGGGTCAGATCTGTCTCAGGTCGTTTCTCCAGTGCATTGATCAGTGCAGTATATGTATCGGGCAAACTGCAAAACAACACGGCTGCAGCGTGGCTGTCTGTTATATTCTCCCCGATTTATCTGAGTTGCGCAATCACTTCCAGCATTGCGTTTATATGCTCCTGCATGTCCTGTTCTCTGCTAAGTCTCATTTTGTAAAGTTTCAGCAGTAGAAACAGCTTGCTGTTTAAAATGGATCTTTCATGCAGTCTTTTCAGTACGTCCCACATGCCTTTCGCTGTGTCCTCATGGCGTATATGTATGAGCTGATCATCCTCCACTAAGCTTATGGTGGCCCGTGCCTGTCTGTTTTTCTTGTCCCAGTCCTGATTATAGTCATGTGGCCTCTCTGTAGTGGTAAGTCGTCTCTAGATAATAGCATTTCCACTTTAAACTTCCATAGCTGATAATTGTCATTGTTCAGCTTGGCCACTGAGAGTTTAAGTTCTGAGTTTCCAGACATTTTTCAATCCTTTATATATGAACAGTCTTACTTGTCTATAGGAGATGTCACTGGAAACCTTCCTTATGTCGCTCTCGGCATCAGCCACGCTGTCTCCCGTTCGAGGCTTTGTTCTGCCTGGGCCCCTCCTGGTCATAAGACTTTATCCAGGTCCTGGGCCCATAACCTGTTGCAGAGTGCGATTACTGGGTGCAGCGGAGTCTATTCAGATCAGAAATTGTGGAGTAACAGGAACTGGCTTCTTTATTGGAACATAACCACAGATAGCAAAGATGTCACCTTCTCATGGTGAGAAAAAAAACACAGACAGGAAGAGGCAACCAACGAGTACAGTACAATGTACAGGAAATTACAACACATCATAGAAAATGCATAGCATATCACTGAGCATTGGCCATCTAGTGTCCTATTTGTGAACTGCAGTTAATAGGCTAAGCTTAAAGTTGTTGTATCTCCTACAGATCCTACCACAGAGAAGAATGTGATTATCCATACTTCCTGCCAAGTCATAACGCATATTCTAGAATAGACCTCTTTTTGCTAGATAAATGGCTATTATAAAATGTTCAAGCTTTTGAGATACACACTATAACTTGGTCGGATCACTCGCCAAATAGTATCACCATCTCAGACTCCTCCACTCAGCAGAACAAATACATTTGGCACACTAACAATTATCTAATACAGCAACCAAAATACTCTGAAATGATAGCTACTAAAGTTTCTCAATTTTCTACAGCCAATGGAGGCTCAGTATCTGACCCAGGTATAGTGTGGAACTCACATAAAGCATTTATCCAGGGGGTGCTGCTGATTCAACTAGGTTCTCGTGAGAAAAAGAGAAGGATGCAGCATTTAGACTCCCATCTATCGTCAATTCAAGTACTAGAAACTAGAAACAAATCTAACCTAAACCAAACTCTCAAATCTAAAATTAACCTCTTGAGACAAGAGCGTAGACTTAAAGCTACTTCTCACTCCACCTCGAATAAAGCAGCAAAAGCCATGGCACAGCGCATTAGGGTCATAGAACTAAGGCAAGGATAGCCTACCTATCACATCCAGAGGGAGTTTACAACCCCTAGGGTATCGCAGATGCCTTTAGCTCATATTACAGTTCTTTATACAAAATGAAAGAGAACTGCTCAACAAATCAACCCCCCTGGGAGGATATTAACAAGTTCTTAAACCATATCACACACCCAAACCTCTATGAAGACCAGATGGAATATCTCAATGCCTCCCTGACTTCTCAAGAGATTTCCTTAACATTCTCAACCATCCCTTCGAATAAATCACTGGGACCTGATGGCCTTACAGGCAAATATTTTAAACTATTTAATCTAATTCTGTGTCTACACGTGCTCTCTGTCTTTGAAAACGCTGCCTACTCCTCTACATTCCCCTCTAAAAATGCTCCAAGCCTTAATAATTACCCTGCCAAAACCAGGGAAGGAACCCTCCTTCAGACCGATTTCACTCCTGAACCTTGATGTAAAAATGTATGCCAAATTACTTGCGAACAGACTTCAGAACATACTACCATATCTAATTCACCAGGATCAATCTGGCTTCACAAAACACTGTCACAGCTCCGATGCTACCAGGAGATTAATCAATATAATTCACCATGCCGAGGTCTCCCGAACGCCTTCTCTGCTCTTATCCTTGGATGTAGAGAATAGGGATGATCGAACTTTTGAAAAGTTTGGTTCGGCCAGAACATCCGAACTTCCCGAAAGTTCGGCCCGGATTTCAGAACCCCATTGAAATCAATGGGACCCGAACTTCGGTAATCAAAAAACACCATTTTTAAGCCCTAAAACCCAATAAACGCCCCTAAAAAGTGCCCAGGGTTCTGGGTCATGCCCCATTAACTATTAATCACACAAAAAAAGTTCTTAAAAATTGTCATTTTTGATAAAAAAGCCAATTATTGAAAAAATTAAAAAAAAAAGAGAGATTTTTTGATTTTTACTTTGAATTTAGTATCTGGGGGGTCTAAAAGGTATGCATGTGAAGTTTCAGCTCTGTAGCATGTCCAGAACCATGAAAAAAAAAAAAAAAGATAATTTTTCAGTAGAACCGGGATGTGGGTCGGGAGCCTCCTTTAACTTTAACACTTATATGATCTTTTTTTCTGGTTCTGGACATGCTACAGAGCTGAAACTTCACAGGTACACCTTTTAGACCCCCCAGACACAAAATCACACAAAAAAAGTTCTTAAAAATTGTAATTTTTGATAAAAAAGACAATTATTGAAAAAATTAAAAAAAAAAAAAAGAGATTTTTTTGATTTTTACTTTCGATTTCGTATGTGGGGGGTCTAAAAGGTGTGCATGTGAAGTTTCAGCTCTGTAGCATGTCCAGAACCAGAAAAAAAAAGATCGTTTGTATTAGAACACTTTCTTTCAGGACAGGTAGTTAGCTTCTCTCCCGGTTTAATAGAAGGCATTTTTTGGGGTTCTTTTCAGTCAGGAAAAACATCTGAACTTGTGTATAGTGGTACTGTGCACAAGTTTTGATGTTTTGCCGGCCTCCAAAAACCCCCAAAAAATGGCAGCAAAAACACACCTGGGCATTTTTTTTTTTGACGCTAGCATTTTTTTTGGCATTTTTTTAGGTTCTTTTGAGGCAGGCAAAACATCTGAACTTGTCTATAGTTGTATATATACACACATACTTATATGTTTATACACACCTAGACATATATAGGTGTGAAAGTAGCAGAAATATATGCTTGCGCTAATGAAATCATTTACACTAATATATTTCTGCTACTATCACACCTATATATGTCTAGGTGTGTATAAACATATAAGTATGTGTGTATATATACCACTATAGACAAGTTCAGATGTTTTGCCTGCCTCAAAAGAACCCAAAAAAATGCCAAAAAAAAACGCTAGCGTCAAAAAAAAAAAATGCCCAGGTGTGTTTTTGCTGCCATTTTTGGGGGTTTTTGGAGGCAGGCAAAACATCAGAACTTGTGCACAGTACCACTATACACAAGTTCAGATGTTTTTCCTGACTGCAAAGAACCCCAAAAAATTGCCTGCTATTAATTTAATAGCAGGCATTTTTTTGGGTTCTTTGCAGTCAGGAAAAACATCTGAACTTGTGTATAGTGGTACTGTGCACAAGTTCAGATGTTTTGCCTGCCTCCAAAACCCCCCAAAAAATGCCAGCAAAAACACACCTGGGCATTTTTTTTTTGACGCTAGCGTTTTTTTGGCATTTTGTTGGGTTCTTTTGAGGCAGGCAAAACATCTAAACATGTGTATAGGGGGTATATATACACATATATGTCTGAATATATACCCCTAGACATATATAGGTGTGATAGTAGCAGAAATATATTACTGTAAATGATTTCATTAGCGCAAGCATTTATTTCTGCTACTATCACACCTATATATGTCTAGGGGTATATATTCAGACATATATGTGTATATATACCCCCTATACACATGTTCAGATGTCATGTCTGACATCAAACATGTCCTCAAAAAAGCACTGACAGTGGCAGCCCCTGCAGCATAAAAAATGCTTGCTGGTGAGAAGCCATAATGGTGTTCCGAAGCTATTCAGAGAAATGATCATTTCTCTATTGCGGTCACCCAGACATGGAAGGGTTTGGTCACCCTGCCATGGCAGTCACTGTCAGTTCACCATACACTACATTACGGTCACCCTGGTATGGAAGGGTTTGGTCAGTCGGTCAGCCTGCCATGGCAGTCAGTTTCCCCTACACTACATTACGGTCACCCTGGTATGGAAGGGTTTGGTCAGTGGGTCAGCCTGCCATGGCAGTCAGTTTCCCCTACACTACATTACGGTCACCCTGGTATGGAAGGGTTTGGTCAGCCTGCCATGGCAGTCAGTTTCCCCTACACTACATTACAGTCACCCTGGTATGGAAGGGTTTGGTCAGCCTGCCATGGCAGTCAGTTTCCCCTACACTACATTACGGTCACCCTGGTATGGAAGGGTTTGGTCAGTCGGTCAGCTTGCCATGGCAGTCAGTTTCCCCTACACTACATTACGGTCACCCTGGCACTTCATACTTTCCCTACAGAAACTAATTTTTTGAAGCTAACTTAAGTGTAAAGGAGCACTCTAACTACACTACATATCCCTTTCCTCACACTAAAAATAGCTAAATGACACTTTTAAAGTAAAATTAACAGAACTGCTTCCACTCTCTTCCATGTCCAGTATAAGAATGCTAGGAATTTGGCGGGGGCGATCTTATATACTGGGGGGCGTATTCACCAATGATTGGTCTAGGGACCCCCTAGTCACTCCAATCACATTCCTAGCATTCTCCTGCCCCCTCAATTGGCTTTTGCTAATGGTTCTGGTCCAATCACGGGCTTTTAAAGCCCATTTCCTGAAGCATTGCATTTTGGGCGGTTCTGGTTGCCGAATTCCGAACTTTTTGGGCAAAAAGTTCTAAATTCGGCCGAACCTCGAACACCCAATGTTCGGGCCGAACCGATGGTCGACCCGAACCGTTCGATAATCCCTAGTAGAGAAGGCGTTTGACAGGATCCATTGGAATTACCTAAAAAGAGTTCTCCTTAAATCTGGTTTTCCCTTCCAAATTTCTAATGGTACTAGACAAGGGTGCCCCCTGTCCCCATTAATTTTAGTTTCCTTATGGAACCCCTTGCATAAGGTCAAATCCCCATATATCAGGTTTCCCTTTTGGTAAACTAACCCAGAAGATCAGCCTGTTTGACGAGGATGTGGTGTTAATGATAACTAACCCAAAATCAACATTAAGGGAAGTGTACAAGATACCACAATGGTTTAGCAGAGTATCATACTATAAAGTAAACAAGTCCAAATCAACTATCCTTGACCTTCACATAGATGGAGTCACTAGAACTCTCCTACAACAACAATTCCCTTTCACCTGGGCAGAAACAAGCATATCATAGTTAGGTATCCAACTAACTAAAACAGTAAAAAGTCTCTTTTGCACAAACTATCTCCCGTTCTTAACTAAAATGCAAACTGAACTCAACTCCCTTCAAAGACATGAATTTTCATGGTCAGGAAGAGTAGCTACATTTAAAATGCTAGTGTTCCCACAAGTTCTGTATCTTTTCAGGACATTACGAATTCCTATACTGAATCATACTTCACCTCCCTCCAAACGACATTGGGAACTTACATGTGGGCCAAAAAAAACCCTGATGTGCATAGCATAATCTAATCAAACACAGATCAGCAGGAGGGGCAGGATATGTGGACTTTAAAGACTGCTATACTGCCACTCTTCCTACACAATTATGGAACTGGATTTAGCCATTACCCACTACCAGATGGGGTAAAAAGAATCCACCTACTTACCTGAACAAAATCTAAGGACCTGACTTTTAGGCAAACTCTTTGGCCCTCTACCGCCATCGACCATTTCCCCCCATGGTGGCTTCAATAGCAGCTTAGCATTCTTTATTAAAATTCCAAGACCGTCCTTCACAGCTAATTTCTCCTCCTATCCCTCGCCCTTGTAATTCCTGACATATCTCTATGGCGCCTCCACAGAATTACCAAGGTCCAAGACCTGTTTAGTGATTCCACTACCAAACCCTTTGTTAAAATCCAACAGGAATTTCAATTACCACCTGCCACACTATTCACATACCTCAGGTTTAAACACTGTCTCTCTAAAATAGCAAATCCCCTAACTTGGTGTGGCATTTCCTCTCCAACACCAACTCTAACCAAGAGGGGATCTCACTAATTTACTCTATCTTCAGCTCAGAAAAGACATTTGTAAAATCCAATCCATTTTTACAATGGGAGACAGATCTAAAAACCTAATTTACGGAACGTCAGTAGTCCAAAGTCCTTTTACATATATATACAAATCTACAAGCACTACCACTCTATGGGAACAAACTCAGAAAATCTCCCACAGATGGTACCTAACCCCTGCCAAACTGGCAACATTCTATAAACAAGCATCCCAGGCATGCTGGATAAATTGTGGTCAGATGGGAGACATTATACATATTCTATGGGAGTGCCCAATCCTCTAGGTATAATGGCGGGAAATATTTTACATTCTTTCAAAGGTGAAACAGACTCGAATCCTTCCCTCATCTAAATTAGCTATACTAAATTTGACAATAGAAACACTCGCACCTTCAGTTCCTCACTCAGTGACACATATTCTCCTAGCAACAAGACTCATTATTACTAGACAATGGAAAAAAGCACTTCCTCCTTCAATAATAGATACCCTGGACCTGATCCACAAACATTGCACATATTAATGATGCTTGCATCTAGCAGAGGCTCATACAGGAAGTCTCTGAGAAAAAGCAGGAAAAGATTCCCCCAGGAGTTTTTTGGCAGTAGTGCATTATTCAGACATGTGTTCGTAAAAATATAAAGTTTTTTATTAAACAATTTATTAAAAGCTTGTTCCACATGGGATAAAAATATGAGCTCCGGTTACAAAATAGGATAACATCCAATAGCAAAGAAAAACAGTATGTACATGGTTAGAATTCACTACCAAGACATAATGTGCCCCGATGCGTTTCGACCTAATAAAATAATGGTCTTCTTCAGGGGAATATTTATTGCATCTAAAAGATACATATGTGTCATTAATAATACAATATATACTTTTTATTAGTTCATTCAAACAAGGTAGGCATATTTACCGCTGATGGATGAGAGAGCACTTTGCAGCCAGAGGTGTCGGTCAGGAATATTCCCTTGAAGGTCCCCGGAATTCCTAGGATGCCTATGAGAAATATACGGGAAGTTGCTTTCCCTATGGCAACCCTGGCTGCAATGGCACAGCTCTATGTATCAACAATATCTTTCATGACCCCACAAAAAAAAAAAAAAAAACCCATTGGAATCTATGCCTATTGGCCTAAACCTTATATATCAAAGACAAAACAATTGTTTATATACAGTTTAAGGCATAGTTTCAACCATGTAATTACTCTCGATTGGAGTTAAGCGAACACCTGGATGTCCGTGTTCGAACTTGAAAAAAAAGTCCGGGTCCATGTCCCGGACTTTTTCCGAACTTTTGGAGGCCTAGTTATTGGTGGTGAAGTGGTGCTGTTCCGCAGAGCGACTCACGCGTGCTGAAACTCCACTATGGCCTGCTGCCGCTCGCACAGTCTTTCCAGCATGTGCAAGGTGGAGTTCCACCTTGTGGGCACGTCACATATGAGGCAGTAAGCGGGAAGGCCGAAGTTACGCTGCAGCGCTGACAGGCGAGCAGCAGCAGGGTGAGAACAACGAAAGTGCGCACAGACGGCCCGCACTTTCTGCAGCAGCTCTGACATATCGGGGGAATTTTTAAGGAACCTCTGCACCACCAAATTCAGCAAATGCGCCAGGCAAGGGATGTGCGTCAAACCAGCTAGGCCCAGAGCTGCTATGAGATTTTGCCCGTTATCGCACACCACCAGGCCGGGCTTGAGGTTCGCTGGCAGCAACCACTCATTTGTCTGTTGTTCCATGCTCCTCCACAACTCCTGCGCGGTGTGTGGTTTTTCCCCCAAACAGGCAAGTTTTAAAACTGCCTGCTGTCGTTTACCCCTGGCTGTGCTGAAGTTGGTGGTGAAGGTGTTACGCTGATCGGATGAGGAGGCGGTAGAGGATGAGGAAGCGGAGTAGGAGGAGTTAGGAACAGGAGGCAAACTGAAGCGCCCTGCAATCCTCGGTGGTGGAAGGACGTGCGCCAAATTGCTATCCGCCTCAGGCCCATCCGCCACTGCATTTACCCAGTGTGCCGTTAGGGAGATATAACGCCCCTGACCGTGCTTACTGGTCCACGTATCGGTAGTTAGCTGGACCTTGGCACAGATGGCGTTGCGCAGTGCACACCTGATTTTTTCCCCCACTTGGTTGTGCAGGGAAGGGATGGCTTGCCTGGAAAAGTAGTGGCGGCTGGGCACGACGTACTGTGGGACAGCCACCGACATAAGGCTTTTAAAACTGTGCGTCTCCACCAGACGGAATGACAGCATTTCAAAGGCCAAGAATTTTGAAATGCTGGCATTCAGGGCCAGGGATCGCGGGTGGGTAGGGGGGTGCTTCCTCTTCCTCTGAAGTGTTTGGGAGATGGAAAGCTGAACGCTTCCACTGGACATTGTGGAGATGGTTGGTGACCCAGGTGGTGGTGTTGCTGACAGATCGTCTGTTTGCGGGGTGGCAGGTGCCGGTATCACTACAGAGGTGGATGGAGAGGCCGAGACTGCAGCAGAAGAGGAAGCAGGAGGAGCCAGAGACCTTTCTTGGTTTTGAAGGTGTCTACTCCACTGCAGCTTGTGCTTTGCACTTAGATGCCTGATCGTGCAGGTTCTGCTCAGGTTGAGAAGGTTTATGCCTCGCTTCAGGCTCTGATTGCACAGGGTGCAAACCACTCGTGTCCTGTCATCAGCACATTGTCTGAAGAGCTTCCATGCTAGAGAACTCCTTTGAGCTGGCTTTGGTGCGCTCGTTCCCTTGCTGCGTTGGGCAGTAGCAGGCGTAGTGTCTAGGGCACGGCCGCTCCGCTTCTGCACCCTGCTCCCTCTTCTGCTGTGCTGGTGGCTCTGTGCTACCACCACCTCTTTCTCCAAACTACTCAGGTCACCTGCATGACCTTCATTCCATGTGGGGTTGAGGACCTCATCGTCCTCCACATCATCTTCCACCCAGTCTTCACCCCTGCCCTCCTTGTCGGTCTCCACAATTCTGAGTGCCGCAGCAGTTGGCACCTGCGTTTTGTCATCATCGGAGACGTGCTGCGATGGTCCTTCCATGTACTCATCTTGAGAAATAAGTGGTTGGGCATCGCTGCACTCAATCTCTTCCACTTCTGGGGCAGGGCTAGGTGGATGGCCCTGGGAAACCCTGCTGACAGAGTCATCAAAAAGAAGAAGAGACTGCTGCATGACTTGGGGCTCAGACTGCTTGCCTGATTTGCAAGGGGGTGAGGTGAAAGACGGTTGGACATTGGCTGCAGGTGCCAACCCTGACCTTTCTGCAGTAGACTGGGTGGGAGACAATGTGAAGGAACTGGAGGCACTGTCAGCAGCAAACCAATCTACTATCGCCTCTACTTGTTCTGGCCTCATCATTTCTAGAGGCGCATGATGCCCTACCAAATACTGCTGCAGGTTCTGTCGCCTACTCACACTTGAGGAAGGTGTTTCACTTGTGCGTGTAGCTGGCACAGATCGACCACGTCCTCTCCTTGCAACAGGAGCTCTACCAGCAGCACCACGACCCAGGCCACGGCCCCTATTTGACGGTCTCCTCATATTTCTGTAATTTATGATCTTGCCCTAGAAAGGTGTTTATTGAATAGCGGAACAAAACAACAACAGTATCACACGGGTGTATCTCACAGTCAAATATGCAAACTATGCTGCAATTTAATTTCTTTTTACCCCAAAAGGGTGTATATTGAATAGCGGAATAGAAAAAAGGATAAAAAACGGTGTATCTCACACGTACAAACACAGACTAGGCCCCGATTAAAATTTTTTGTACCCTAAAGGGAAGATGAGGAAGAGGAGTAGGAGGAGTTCGGAAGAGGAGGCAAACTGAAGCGCCCTGCAATCCTTGGCGGTGGAAGGAGATGCGCCAAACAAATTTAGAATGTGTATCTCACACGTACCGATACAGACTATGCCGTAATTTAATTTTTTACACTCCAAAAGGGTGTATATTGAATAGCGGAATAGGAAAAAATTTATAAACCGGTGTATCTCACACGTACAAACACAGACTAGGCCCCGATTACAATTTTTTGTACCCTAAAGGCAGGATGAGGAAGAGGAGTAGGAGGAGTTCGGAACAGAAGGCAAACTGAAGTGCCCTGCAATCCTCAGCGGTGGAAGATGCGCCCCCAAAATTTGAAAGGTTTATCTCACACGTACCGATACAGACTATCCCGCAATTTAATTGTTTTTACCCCAAGGGTGTAGATTGAATAGCGGAATAGAAAATATGATATCAAAAGGTGTATGTATCTCACACGTACAGACCCAGACTAGGCCCCAATTACTATTTTTTGTACCCCCCAAAGGCAGGATGAGGAGTAAGAGGAGTTCGGAACAGGAAGGAGGCACACTGAAGCACCCTGCAATCCTCGGCGGTATGAGATGCGCCCCAAAAATTGGAAAGGTGTATCTCACACGTACCGATACAGACTATCCCGCAATTTAATTGTTTTTACCCCAAAGGTGTAGATTGAATAGCGGAATAGAAAATATGATATCAAAAGGTGTATGTATCTCACACATACAGACCCAGAATAGCGGAATAGAAAATATGATATAAATTTGGTGATTTTTCAATAGCACATGTGAACACAGCAGTGTCTTATATCAGTCAGCTCTGCTGCAGGCTATGAAGGGAAAAAAAAAAGAAAATTCCCCTTTTAAGTTTGTAATTTTTAAATAGATTAGTACAGACTATGCCACAATTTAATTTTTTTAACCCAAAAGGGTGTATATTGAATAGTGGAATAGAAAAAAGTGTATAAATTTTAAAATCACTCAATAATAGCACATGTGAACACAGCAGTGTATTATCACAGTCAGCAGCACTGAAGGAAAAACGCTGCACACAACTGACTGATAAAAAAGATTTTTTTCTCCCTCCTCCTCAGCGGGCAAAAAGATTGTGTTCACACCACCCCACACACAGCAAAATCGATGAAGAACACTGACCCTGCCTATTCTTCAGCCTCGCCCTAAAATGATCGATAAGATTGGTCACTGGCACTGCAAACCCCCCACACAGCAAAATCGATGTAGAACACTGACCCTGCCTATTCTCCAGCCTCGCCCTAAAATGCCCTAACAACTCGCCCTGCCTGCAGCACTCCGACCTGTCCCTGAATTCTTTTCGGACACAATATAATTTTTGACTGTCTGTCCCTAATCAGCAGCCAGCACGTATGATGTGTGCTCTGTCCCTGTACTACAGCAGAATGACGCAGCGGCACTCGGTCTCGAACTTATAAAGACTTGGTCACATGCTTCAGATGGCCAATCACAGCTACTAATACATTAGTAGGCATGGCTGGGATGGCTTAAGGCACACCAGTTAAACGCTTACTCCCAACTGTTCAGAATATACAGGGAGATAGCTCACATTATCTCATACTGACACATGGGGCAGACAACGTCCTTTTCGGTGAAACTCAGGAACGTTATCCAATAAAAAGCAGCATATACACTATTATGAGAAAAAGCCAGTAACATGTAGCAAAACATAATTACAATGACTAGGATCATTTCTGTTTTGATGTAACTGGCCTCTGCTGTTTTTGCATTGCTGCACCCACAGAAAGTGATTGGATGCTGCTGAGCTTCATTCATTCTGAAAGAAGATGGAGTAAAGTATCTGCAGGGTATAATGTCTGTTGCCACAGGTGTTAAGGAACTGATTTTTTAATAGCAAATTTCATCAGTGATATTATTATGTATTATTATTGTTTTTTTTATGTATTTCATCCATGTTTTGGAGGTTACATAGATAAAACCAGTTTAGACTGTTCCTGTTTGTTGGAATGTTTGCATGATGCCTTCCTCATATCTAAGCAAATCTTAGGTTTTCTTTTTAGATACAGAATTAGTTTGAATCAGCCTTTAAAATATGCTTACACATTTCATTTTCTCTTGTTTACCCCTGACCCTTGTATGCTCTTGTTGTTTGAGAGCAGACAGAGGCACAGAGGCTTAAACAAGACACTAATTTCTCTGTCAGGACACTGCCATAATTCCCAAGGAGGAATACCTTTTAGTAAATATTTAGACAAAGAACACACTCGTATCACAACCCCAGTCACTTACAGACCATGTAGAACTTATCTATGGAAAATAATCTGTTAAAGTGACACTAAACAATATGCTTTTTCAAAATAATCCATACACATCCACTACTTGAAATGTCGTTAAACCTAGACTATGAAAAACTCTCATTACATGCTATATAGCAGAGTGTGCATACTCACAAAACCACTAAAGCATGTGTTTTGTGTAGAGTGAAATATACCTGGTTGATCCTGCCTTCAGCTGTCCCTTCCATCTTCTCTGTGGTTCCATCACAGGCTGAGATTGTGTAGACCAGCTGGTGTCCTCTACTGAGCATGCTCATATTTCAGTTCCCTTCTAGGCACTTCATTTCTTCCTTTTCTTGTATGTGCACTCCACATGAGAGTCATGTGGGCGTATTAACATGGGTAAATTACACTCACCTCCCTCCCTTCCTCCTCCATCTTGGCAAATGGCAAAGAACAGGGAAAAATCATATGACCACACAACAGTGCTGCAGGAAAAAGGTGGTTAGAGGATTAAAAAAAAATAAAAACAGGGTTATTATATATATGATTTATGCAAAATAATTACGGCAAATAACACTTTAGTGTTTAGCATCACTTTAAAAGCCCTGTAATCTATTTTTCATGAAATTGCTTCTTTCTCTGTTTTTCTGCATCCTTGTAATGTCCTTCATGAGCTCTTGAACCTCTCTTTTTCTGTTTTGTTTCATTTGTTTGGAATCAGCAGTGCAAGTTGATAGCAGGCATATGCACTGCTTAGTTGCTATGTACACTACCATCCCATAATCTCTTGTCCATAATTCCTTGTTTGTCTCAGGAACAAGCAAGAGAGGGGGGCTATGTTCTTACACACAATGGCACCATGGAGAACTAACATAGCCACCCTCTAACGGAATGTCGGATCACAGCACAGTAAAAGGAATTTGGATATTTAGAGGAGAATGAGAGCAACTTTTTTTAAATAATTATACATACTTGAATATATATTTTTTTTAAATCCCCAAGTTTTTTAACACTACTTGGCCTCCATATCAATGTTTGAGAATAACCAGGGCTTTTTTTCTGGCGGAACGCACCGGAACGCAGTTCCGGCACCTATGACAGACTCATTTTTTTTTTTTTATCCGCCCTGCTGCTCAACACTGAAGTCGGCCGAGGGATCAAGTGTCTGCAGAAGCTTGTGAGAGGGGAAGGCGGAGCCGCGGATTGATCTGTACTCTGCCCCACCTCTCAGAAGAAGGCAGAAGCTCATTTTGGCGCTCTTCTTATCAGTCTCCAGGGAATCACACAGCAGGAAAGATCGTGGTGGTGGATAGTGTCTGTCTGTGTGAGACCGTGCGGTGACTTATGCAGCCTGCAGGTAAGGACTGGAATGTAGATTTCTTTTGACTTCCCTTCCCTGATCAGCATAGTCAATTCAAAGTTCAAACCAAGAGTCTATTGAAAGAAAAGAGTCATTTAAATAGTTCCTGTTTTTTTTCCAGTACTTACTGTCAGTAGTGGGGGGGTCTGGTCTGGGGGATACAGGCTGCCAGCTCCGGAGGATAAAGTTAACTAAGTCTAACACTGAAGCACTGCACTCCCCTATCTGGCCACTGAGGGATCCAATGTCTGCACTGCAGCAGCTTGTGAGAGGGGAAGGCAGGGCCGAGGAGCGATCTGTACTCTGCCCTGCCTCTCAGAAGAAGCTATGTGAGTCACAGCAGAAAAGATCATGGATGGTGTGAGTAGTGGGGATGGCCTGGGAATATAGGCAGGCTGTATCCTCCTCTTCCTTACTAGATAGCCTTCTTAGCCTCCTGTTAACTATTGCACTGTGCTGGGCTCTCTTTCCTGTTGCACTGTGCTGGGCTGTCTTTCCTGTTGCACTGTGCTGGGCTGTCTTTCCTGTTGCACAGTGCTGGGCTGTGTTGCACTGTGGTGGGCTGTCTTTCCTGTTGCACTGTGGCGGGCTGTCTTTCCTGTTGCACTGTGGTGGGCTGTCTCTTTCCTGTTGCGCTGGGCTGTCTCTTTCCTGTTGTGCTGGGCTGTCTCTTTCCTGTTGTGCTGGGCTGTCTCTTTCCTGTTGCGCCGGGCTGTCTCTTTCCTGTTGCGCCAGGCTGTCTCTTTCCTGTTGCGCTGGGCTGTCTCTTTCCTGTTGCGCTGGGCTGTCTCTTTCCTGTTGCGCTGGGCTGTCTCTTTCCTGTTGCACTGGGCTGTCTCTTTCCTGTTGCACTGTGCTGGGCTGTCTGAGACAGCACAGTCAAGGAAAGAGACAGCCCAGCCCGGTGTAGGAAAGAGACAGCCCAGCCCGGTGTAGGAAAGAGAAAGCCCAGCCCGGTGTAGGAAAGAGACAGCCCAGCCCAGTGTAGGAAAGAGACATCCTCGTCTTTTTCCAGGACTGCGGAGGGCTGTCTCTTTCCAGGACTGTGGAGGGCTGTCTCTTTCCAGGACTGCGGAGGGCTGTCTCTTTCCAGGACTGCGGAGGGCTGTCTCTTTCCTGGACAGTGGAGGGCTGTCTCTTTCCTGGACTGCGGAGGGCTGTCTCTTTGATGAATTGGACTGTGGCAGTGTTTGGGCCTGTGCACAATTCTAGAGGCGAAGGGTTTGGGGCGGTCCTAGGGGGCGTTCCTAGGGGGCGGTCTTAAGGGCAGTGAGGGCGTGACCTAGAAGAGGAGGGGTGAGTTCCTGCACCTTTTCTCTGAGAAAAAAAGCCCTGAGAATAACTAATGTATTAATTTAGAAACTGAATGAACAGTTTAGTGCAGTATAGAGCTTTTTGGGTCTGTACATCACCCCAAAAAGTGGGATTACTGAGGTTGAACTAGTGATAGTGGGATTTGGTTTCAAAAGAAGCACCAACAAAGACTGGAGCTGTGAGCTGTTTTTTGTGTTGTCCGTTTGATAACGATTGTTTATATTAACATAGATGTTAAAGCTGAAAACTGGGATAAGTAAATATTGTCTAAATACTGTATATGGGGCATGTGTATTCCTACTAAGAGCCGGTTCACACTACTCCGACTCAATGTCGCCCCATGAAGGATCGACTTTTTAGCGCCGACTTTAGCGCGACTTTGAAGAGACTTGAAGAGACTTTGAAGAGACTTAAATCATAGGTGACTTTGTCTGTGGGGAATGCCTAGGTAATCTTTTTCTTCTTTCTGGAAAGTCTGATCACAGTCGCTTGAAAATAGATAAGGATCCGACTTAGAGGCGACTCCCATTGAAGTCTATGTGCACAAGTCGGATAGAGGTCGCCTTGAAGTAGTACAGGAACCTTTTCTGAAGTCAGAGCGACTTCAGTAGTGCATATTAAGATGGCTCTCATTCATTTACATTGAATTTGTAATGACAAGAGACTTGGGGCGACTTGATGGCACACAAGTCGCGTCCCAAGTCGGAGTAGTGTGAATCAGCTCTTAAAGGAAAATCTATGATCACAGCTTACACTTTCATTTGAAAACATTAATAGCTATAGAAAGAAAATGTATTTTTGACAATCCAATATAGGTTTACTTGAAGAATCTCCTTTCATTCCGTAAGTTCAGCATGTCTGCTGGCCATCTCTTTCCACAACTTTCTAGATTCCCTGCATGCTTTGCAGTTTCTTCTGTGCTGTTGTAAGGACTACATGTCCAATGGTACCTTGCTGCCTGCAGGCAGTGATTGTTGTACTAGTTCTGCCTCCTGAAACTCCCCTCTCAGCACCTATGTAGTTCAGAAGACAGGCTCTGTGAAATATGTGACACAGCAGTGCCCACTCACAAAACATAGTGAATAAACTTTATGTCATGACACTTGGGATCTTCACAAAGTTTACAAACTTAACTACTTAACCAATGAGGGTGTCATATGTGACAAAACGCGTTGCATTATTCCAACTAGCGCTGTTTACATAAAATTTTTGTAGGTATTCTATACTTTTCAATAAATGTGTCTAAGATGGTTTTACACTGCTTGGTGCGTTTTTTCATATGTGGTTAAGAGAGACAATGTGGTTCATGTTAGAGTCACCAACACCAGAGCTGTGGGGAATTGGTAGATTTATCCATCAGAGACACCTTAGCAATCTGGCTTCCCTGGTTCATGTCTATGTATTCCTGCTTGTGAGACTCACTACTGTAAGGTGTTTGGGTTCATACTTTCTGGTAAGCGTACCCGCATAATTCATGGTGGTGGGATTGTCACGCTGGTGGATGTCATCTATTGTTTTATCATCATCTTAAGCACTTTTGTGGACTTTGTATTTATATGAGTACATCATTGGTGGCCCACTGTGAACTTTTTTTTTTCACATTATGTTTATGAGATATCCACGTCCTCGGTTTCATTTTTGTTTCTATTTTGATCATGATCCATGTACATATGTATGATCACGTTTACTGTGTCTATTTAGCGCAGCATTTTATGATCCTAATGCAGGGCACTTTTACTGCCTTCCTCCAAAGACCAATTTTCAGCTTTCAGTGTCATTCAAAATGCAACAGCGCTAAAAGCTATAAATTGAGCTGGGCGGGAAGGGGGAAAAGTGCCTGGTATTGAAGTGGTTAAAATGGATTACAGATGGAGCAACAAATAGACAATTTACACTTGACAATCTAAATATGTATTTCCCAAAGCACACAACTAGACACTCATGTGTGGAGGAGGCATTTGACGTGTTTCAGTATTTACTTTCATCAGGGGTGTACCACTTCACAATTTGTATTATTGCATCTATAAAAAAATAAAATAAATCAATACACAATCTTTGGTTCACATAAATGACAAAACATTGTTCCATTCAGTATTTAAACAGTTATAGTATAGATCATGTGTATTTTGATCCATCAAACAACTGCATACTTGTAAAAACAGTACTGAAGACATTTCCCACTCAAACCGGTGTATTGAAGGAAGGCACAAGCACATTCAGACATTGTAAGCCCCAAAAGGGGCCACTAGGGCCAAGGAATGCCAAACAAAGAGAACAGCCCAGAAACATCAGGGATCTGGGGATGATCAATTGTATATGATGAAAATCATAAGTGAAAATGCTGACATTTTGCACACACCTATAGGTACAGTATATAGGGAAAAAGAGATAAAGAGTAGAGAAGCCATTTCTCTCGCCTAGCTGCGTAGTGTTGGTAATCAAGTTTGTTTATTTGACTGTTCAGGGTCACTGACTTAGCATCTGGGAATCTACAGACAAATATTAGATAGTGCTGGGTTAGAAATGGTGTATTAATCAAAATGGGTCAATTTCTATTAAAAGCAAAAATAGCTCCAAATAGCCAAACTCCAGAAGATAAATATCCATCATACCTGATTGAAGTTGTACTTTTAATGCAAGAAAGCCAAAAGGCTCAGTATTTCCTCCTCCTTGTTTGTTCGTGATGAGGCATCAAAGGGGCTGCAGAGCCCTGAACCCAAGATCCTTTCCTCTGGAGTGTGGGTGCTTAAATGTGCTGCCCACAACAATTGTGTTGGTCCTCTAAACCCACGGTGTGTGGTGGTACCCCGCCCACTGGGCCACTGGGCAAGATAACGTCACGAGCCTGCTGAAGGGGACCACTGGATTGACCGCTCATGCATGCAATCCTCCAGTGGCAAATTTCCCCGGCATGTGATGGAAAGATGGAAGGTCTCCACCCTGTATCCTCACCTAAGGAAGTGCCGACCCATTAACAGGACATTGGATGGGTGGCCCCCGTGGATCAGGGGGCCACCACAGGGCAAACACCCCAAAGGCAGCACCTTCCCTCCCCAGTGGTCACAAATAGGAAATGCAACAGATTACTGCCACTTTACATACTATTTACAAAGTATAAAGGCATAGACAGCTTGGTCTGTTAAATTAAATTGAAAAAAAAAACAGACTTATTGGCTGGACCACCGGGTGAAAAAAAAAACAAATGCAGCCTCCACATTTAAAGTGGTTGTAAAGGTAAAGCACAATTACAGCCAGCTCCTATGTTCTACTAATCTCTCCTTCACTGCATAAATGTTTATAAACGATGCCTATAAATACCTTATCTTTGATCTTTTATGGCCGGTCACGTGACCTCTGGCTGCTCTATTCCTCTGATATACGGGCTACAGAGTAAGGGGCCGAGTTCCCCCTCTGATGTCAGTCGGAGAGGTCATGTGAGCGCTGTCTTGGCCACCCAACCCCTCTCGCTGCAGCCCTTAGATGGGGGAGGAGAGTGGCCAGAGGTCACATGACCGCTGTGACTGGTCAGAAGATTTTTTTATTTGCAGGCTTCATTTTACAAAATCATTTACATAGTGTAAGAGAGATTACTATAAAAGAAGAGCTGGCTGTAATTGTTCTTTACTTTTACTGCCAGCTACTAATAGCAGCATGAGGGGGGGCTGAGAGGGGGAGAGACACACAGTGGGGTTGACAGGCAGGGAGGAGGAGGGAGAGAGGAGAGCAGTGGAAGTAACCTGACCATGGTAATCAGGGCTCAGAAGCAATGATTACAGTGGTCAGCACACAGAGGGGGCACAGTAACAGGCAAGATCAATGAGGTTTTTTACAGCTAAGAAAGGGGCAGATTAGACAGTACAAGCACTGTGCTATTTATTCTGCTATAAGGGAACAGGCTGTCTCTTTTTTTAGGGTTACAACCATTTTAAGTATTGCTTATTTGCAATAAATTACATTTTTACTTGTGCATTTCTTCTAGATATATGCAGTGTGAAACTGTGTCTGTGCTGGACCTTTCTGTAATAAGACCAGACACTGCTGTTCTACTCCTTGAGTAGGGTAACTGGTGTT